>NW_015113314.1:343987-361715 GCF_001443285.1 Poecilia latipinna | reverse complement strand
TTTTTTCCCTTTTTTTTTTTTTGTTTTAAAATTTTTTTTTTTTTCCCAAAAAAAAAAATTTTGGAAGGTTTTTTTTTTTTTTTTTTTTTTTTTTTTTTATGTCATATTGTCTTTGTCTGATATTAACATTTGTTTGAGGTTCTGAAACCTTCACATAAAAAAAAAAACTGTTAGGGTTCAAATACCTTGTAATGTAATCCTGATGTCATATCAGCAAAGACAAATTTTACACAAGTAATTTAAATTCTAAATTAGTAGTTTTGACTTCCAGCTTTTGCAAAAAAGATTGATTTGCATTTATACAATACCTGTAATAATAAGCTCTCACATTTTAAGTCAAAATAAATACTTTCTGTGTAACTTACTTACCTCCACAATTCCTTCTCACTTGTTAAATAAAATAGTGTTTCTGCTATAAATTGGACTGCAGCACTGACTCACTGCATGCATGTGGTTTGGTACTAAAAAGAACAGAGGCTACTTCAGTACTGACTCACTCCCAATTATTCAAAGTTTCAACTTGTTCTTGTTATGTAAAGATAGTTTAAGGCATTTATGTCTTTACAACAGTAGACAGTCTTCCTTTGCCTCATATTTTATGCCAAGGCCTTCAGATATCCTGAGAAAATACACAGCCACATTTTGAAACACTCTTCTCCTCTAGCGGATGTATTGGTTTTCTTCTTCTGTAGCTTGAAAGTCTGACACAAAGAGAGAGATCCAACACCTGACTTACATGTTTTATCCAAGATAAAGAGATTTATGAGCTGTCAGAAACATTGAACATAGCTGATGCTAAAGGGTGACACAAGCTTGCCTCCTAAAGTCACGCATTACCCCTTTAACCTTTGTGTGAGTAATCACTGCCATGGCACAATCTCATCCACCCAGCCAGCCAATATGTGAGTTCTTGGAACCTCTGGGTGGCTTCTTCTCCAATTTATCATGTAAAAATGTTAAATTGCATGGCATAAGTTGTGGCTAAGCAATGCCTTAGCCACAATTACGGGTTGGAATGTCAAGTTTTCACTGATGTGGATGCTGATACATGTTCTCTTCCACTTTTACATTACCTTCAAATGTTTATTTTTTTCTGCCCAGAACATAGAAATTATTGTCTTAAATAACTGCCTCTTGCCATTTAGATGACAATAAAATAGTTGCCAACTAAGGATGAAAGCATTCTCTGTTGTACCAGTTTATGTTCTTTGTTTGCTGCTTTGACCTATGTCATAAACACCACTGTGGTTTTGATTGGGTGTTTTATTTCTTACTTTATATATGTAATTTCTTCCCAGTCACTCAGAACTGAAGTAATGTAAATTTCCACAATTAATTATAGGATTAGAATAAAATCCTCTTGTTCAGGATGAAATAAATACCATGTTATTTAGCTCAATTATATGGTAAACTTTGTTTATGCCTTGTATTTGAAAAAAAAATAAGGTCATTCTAATCAGTTTCACATATTTACCCTCTGTATTTGTTTTAAGAAATGCATTTCTGACAGCAGACACACTGGCTCAATACTTAGATGCATTTTATTAGCAGAATCTAAGTCCCACAAGTACAATAAACCTGATCAGTATGTTAGACATTGTCAGCAAAGTCAAACATTTTTACAATTGCTACAAACTAAACATTTCCTAATTTATTTATAAAAAATCTACAATTTATACACAGATGTCTAAAACTTAGTAATTAAAACAATAGCCTTTGAACTTCATATTGAAAATGAGGTTTGTTATTTTGTGCTGTTTATTCCTTTAAAACCCAATGCCAGTATTTTTCTTGTTGCTGCTTTTCTAACCATCCCCTCAGGCTGTGGCAGTGACTGAAAGGCTCAAACATGAACCTCGATGTTATCATGTGCTGCTTGGGGATGTGAGTCAACTGGCAAGACTTAGTTTACTATTCCCTGGGGTGTATACCTGGCATGAGGTCACCAGCCCTGTGAATCTTTTCCTTTTTGTCCCCGAGACTATCTTGACGACCTCTCCCAAGGACCCACAACACTTGCGAAAGCAAAAATACTCTTTTAGGAATGGGAAAAAAAACAAAAACAAAAAAAAACAGACAAACTCCAAACCTCAGCCTATCTGTCACACACACACCAAATGTATTTGTTTGGTTGCCCATGGCAGGAGTTTGCCATCTGCAGTTGGTGTTTGAACCTCCATTTGGCTGAAATAAGCACATACTCACAGGGCCTCACGCCTGTACCGGGAAAGCATGCTGAGCTGTTGATAAAAGGGTTGCCAAAAACAAAGATATCACTCTGCCGTAATAAAAATATAAACCAATAAGTCGGGCACTGGGAGCAAATTGGGAATAAATGTGTCAGTGTATCACATTTCTGGAAGTCTGCACTCAAACATACCTCCAATCTACACACAGCACTAACTTGAGTGAAATATCTTATGTGGCAGCTTTCGTTAGAATTAAAAGAGCCTTTACACTGGGATGAATGGATATCTAAATACTTATAGACTAAATATTTTCCGTCCTCTTTGATAAGATTGTGTTAGCATCTTGACATGCAATATTTGCCGACTTTATCTCTGCAAAACTTCTCCAAATGTGTCAGATTATAAGGACCTGTAGTCCGCAGCACTTTTGAGATCATCTGTCAGTTATAGTTCTAGGTCACTTTAAAATCTCTATCTGAAGCCATTCTTTTGTCAGTTTGAGCCCATGCTTGAACTCACAGTAATACTAAAAAGCAAAATCCATCTTCATCTTCAACTTCCGAGCAAACAAATGGAGGTTTCAAGTCAAAATGAGACCTACTTCCATCTGGATTTGGGAAATGTTACTTTTGGACTAAACTTACATTCTGGAATTTAGATGAAACTTTTAAGTTTTGTTTCATTAAACTTAAATGTTTCTTGTTATTTTTTTCATATATGCATCTTTGGGGCAGTGCTTGTTGGCAACAGATTCTGTGATGTTGGAAAGCTTGTTCAATTTCCCTCAAATGGTGCGACATTTGAGGGGAAAATTGTTTAATATATTTTTTTCTATCTTGGAGAGTGTTGTTTTCTTTTCCATTTAATTTGTACAAATAAAAATCACAGTAAAGTTTGACATGACTTATATCAGTTTTATTACATTGTATCGCAGGTTTTTAGCTATTTCTATTCACTGTCACTGTTTTTATATTCACTTTTATATATAACTGCAAACATGCTCATGCCAGTATGAGCATATTTGCATGCTCATACAGGTATGTATGAGCATGTATGATGTCAGTAATTCAAACGCATCTCTCATTGTGCTTCTGCTGAACTCAGTCAGCAATTAAGAGGCCATGTCACAATCAATTTTATGAAATAATAGTTAGCGCTCAAATGTGGTGCTTTTTTTCTGTGTAGCCATGTGAGTCAACTGGTAAGTTCTGGACTTATTCACTGGAAAGAAAAACAAACAATCAACTAAAAAATAGAAGCATTTCTGTTTCTTTCAACTCATAAAATTTTAGTGCCTACAGTAAATCCATAGTATTTGATTCCAGTTTGAGTTTTTCTTTTCTTTTTCTTTCAATATTACTTGCGACAAATGTGTAATGAAGCAAATGTGTGGTAATCTGGAGCTAAAACTGTTCTCCCCAAAGGCTTGAGTAATTTTTTGCTATAGGCTAGACTACAAAGCTGTTTAAGGAGATTAGTAACATTTTTTTTTCCTGATTCTTTGTGACCCATTTTTAACCGGACTATGTTGTCATTGTGTGGCAGTTCAGTAGCATCATTTTGTATTTTGTTTTTTTCTTTTGTTTGACGAAAGCGGATTTGTTTCCCACTGGAGCATCTAAAAAAGAAGTTAAAGCCTTAGATTTAAAAATATAGCTATGCAGCATCATGAAAAACATCTTTTGTTGTTTTTCTTGTCTGAAGCGTGTGTCTCTTAGACATTTGTTTTAACTTTCCTCGCACAACAATTAAATCTTTATTATATGAACTCACATTTGGGATAGAGAATTTATTAACACTGTTTTCTCTGACCATTTAATTGTTTGTGCTTTTTGCCTTGTTCCCTGATTAAAAAGATACACACTTAGACGCTGTTTGCTTCTCTGATTATGTTCCTTGTTCCTCTTTTGTCCTCAGATAAAATTTCTGAAAGTGGAGATGGAGAAAAAAACAAAAATCATCAAGGATTTACAACAAGAGGTGAGTCATCAAAGTATCATCAAATGCCGACAAGAATCCCAATACACACTCATAAGATACATGTATCAAACCTATCTTGTCGTAATTTACCCATCAAAGTTCTCTGCCTCCTTGCATTGTTCAGATCAATTTGATTTAATGATTTTCTGAGTTTGCCAAATGACTTCTGACAATCTGAGGGGACCAAGGAAAGGCCTTGTTAATTTCAATCAGAGGTGGACATACACTGGGTTGAACACAAGGGTTTTTTCAAATGTTTTGTGAACACAGGAGGGCATTCTTTGATCATCACTGCAGCTATGACTGCAATTGTTGAATGATAATTTGGTCTCCTTTCAAAGTACCCCTGTGCATGGTTGTCAATATTAGTGCAAAGAAGTTGAGCTGAAAACTTTCAGTCTGAAGGTCTTACACAACCACATGAATTTTACTGTTGATGCCTTAAACATTTGTGGAGAAACTTCAGCAAACATCACTCCAACTGAACTTTGTCTACGACTCCTTACTATTTACGTTTCAGCTTATCGGCAGAAATGAGGGGGGGAAAGAAAAGAGATTGCACATACGTATAAACTAAATCGAAATAACATCTTCCTATTAATGTAACATGCTGGGCATGTAAGACTTTAAAGATGGTTTATGCCCATACATTGGAGTTTTCTTTTATTATCTTTGCCTAAGGGTTGTTTAGGTTGCTATGTGACAAGAAAATAAGGGGACTCCTGCAGAGCAGTACTGATAATTGAAATGAAAATCATACAGTGCCATGTAATTAATTTTTACCGAGGCTTATAAGTACAAAAAGTCTCTTTAACAGATCAATAAGGATCTATGGAAGCTTATTTCTGAATGGGTTGAAACAATATACAAGACTTTACAAATGGAGAAAGGTTCTTCTAGCAGATAAACCTCTAAGGTGAAATCAATACAAACCCATTTCATAATTGGTTTTTAGATCTAAACTTTGAGGCAATGGAAAAAAAGTGTAATATTTATGTAATACAGTAACAGAGAATGTTTTCAATTGCATCAAGCTAATAAATTAAATCAGAGCAAGATGATGAAACTATTCTGAAAAATCACACAATATTGCTCAAAGCTTCACTATGAAAAGTAGTTTTTCAGCAGATGCTCAAATTAATTGGAGACCAGTTCTGATTAAACTTTTGTTGAGTAACACAATCAAGTGACTCAGATTGGGAACTAAACAATGACATAATGACATCAAATTGCTGGAGTCAAGCTGTTCTGAGAAGTACCTGTCACTGTGCAGGTTTCTGTGAATTTATCAAAGATACACACAAACAATGTGAATCACAGCAGATGAATCAGATTAATTTTATTGCTCATAAGTCATCTTTTCAAGATGCTTTAAAAAAAAAATTCCATTTTTATCTACCTTTTTTTCTTTTACATGTTATGGGGGTTTAATATTTATGCACCTTTAATTGCAGTTGACATTTGCTTCAACTCACAAGTTGGTGACGTCATTTGTTACAGTCTGCTATGCAGTTTCCAATTGAAACATATGCAGTGTTTTTTTTTTTTTTTTTTTTTTTTTTTTTTTTTTTTTTTGCTATTCGTGATTTTCTGACCTCTAGAAACATGGCACATTTGGAACATTTTAACTTGATGTCACAATATTTCACTGATCAACAGTTGCCAGTGTTCTGCCTAGAGGGAACACCTTGCCATCTTTAGCTGGGTACAAAGGGCCAAAATCACCAAGTGGAATAATTCAATCAGTCCCTCCTGGATATTAAAATGACTCGCTTGTAAAAGTGAAAGCAGATGCAGTCATTCCACATGAATTCATGATTTGTTTGTTTTATATATTCTTCTTACTATTATTTGTATTTGTCTTTTGATGAAATTAGACTGAGCACAAGCTATCATGTGACAGTTGTAAGAAAGGTTACTTTATTTCAGAACGGAAAAGTTGACCTATACAATACAGGTTCTTTAGTACACCAAGCGTTTAAGATCTTCCAGAGGTTTTCTTGTTTTCTCCCATTGGCAAGCACTGCACTGAAAAGACATTCTTAATTTTTCTTGTTTACTTTCTCCTGTTTTCACATTTTTACACTTCTATTTACCTCATAGTATTTATTGGTACTTTATAGTTGTGCTTAAAACAGCAAAAGTAATACATAATTGTAAAGTAGAAGAAATGTATAAATTGTCTCATTTTTTAAAAAAAAAGATACATATCTAAAAGGTGTGGCATTTTCTAACTATATTGTTGTACGGGCAATCGCAGCTCACCCACAGTATGGGAAAGACAATAATATCTAATCACTGACTTCAAAGGTTATTTTTTTATCTTCTCCATATCATGAACACAGGCAACATGGAATAAATAGTTACATAAACCCTAAAACCTAGTACTTTGAGATTTATTATAAGTGTTTCCACTTATGATGGAGACACTTGGTTTCATATTCTACCCTGTAATTCACACTGTGGCGCTGAGCTACATTCTGCTGCAAGTGATATGGATTTGATTCTGGGAAACCTCCATGACAAATCCATATTCTACCATCAGTAATCACTGCAGGTACAACCTAAAGGCCTCATAAAGTGGAATATAAATGCTTGTGTATTAATGCACTTTCATTGTGATATCAAACATACTAAGACATTGGTATGAGTGTTCTAGGATGAGATGCATTGGATTTGCTCTTGGATGTCCCTCTGCTGGAAGTAATCAGGGAAATGCAGAGACACTTCAATAATCAATCAAGTGATTTTCACAGCAGGAGTTTGCACACATCTGCAATACTCTGCAGCAGATCAGTTTAACTGACTAAATAATCCTTAAAAGGACCATGATTTAGCTTTGTGATTGACAATTAGAGATTCCTTAACTTCCACATAACATCTCGTTTTGGATGATTTACAGAAACAGTAATGAGGGTGCATAAAAGTGGTAGAGTGTTGGTCACAGCCACTGCAGCTTTTATATGATTCCATGTTTTCACATGTTCTGAACCCAGTCCTACCACTAATCCTCATTATCATAAGCCAGTCATCAATGCACACACTAATCTGGCCAAAACAAAGAGCTGGCAAACAGCTTTGGCAACTGTTAGACTTGATTTAAAGCTAACTGAGCTGTAATTGAAGTGAGACAGCAAATTATCAGCCCCTTTTAATGAAAGCTTGTCTAAATGCTGTGTTACAGCAAAGTTAGTGCAAAGTTACTTACTCACAATTACACTGTTGGCAAGAGGCTGAAGCAGCAAGCAGTGGAAAGATCAGAGAGAAAATGATTTAATAAATACACAGTTGTCCTCACTGCTGCATCACTGTTGACATTTTAAGGTCTGCGTTCTCTGCTACACATCTAAATATTGTGCAGGTTTGATGGCTTTTGCAATCACAGAAGGGGTTGTTTGTGGTCAATAGAAGTCAAAAGACTACTTATAGGTATCCTGTTGACATTTATATCCCATATACATGCAGAGTAATATGAGAACATTTTCCTGTATCTGTTATTGTTTTGAGGCTGCATGATGTAGCAGTGTTTAGTTACCCTAAACACTGAGTTAGAATCCTGGCCTGTGCTCTTCATGCATAGAGTTATCCCCATGCATGACCAAAAACATGAGGAGTGCGTGTGTGCATGTATGTTTGTTTGTCTGCTGTGTGTACGACATAATTGTAAATATAACAAAAGCCAGAATATGTCTCCTTAAATATAACTACTATTCTGAGACAATTGTCAGTTGTGGATGTTTCCTTGTATATCTTTTCCTGTAATATGTACTTTATCTTAAGTTTATAAATCCAAATACTGCCAACTTTCTTTCTAGCAAATATCTCAAAATACAGCCTTAAAAATAGGGTGATGTGTTGCTGGTCCTCTACTTTGCAAGGGGATCCAGGAGATTCCTGGAAGCCTTTGGAGATCAAGGACACTTTTAGCAAACAATAGTTTGCATGGTAAAGTCAAACTTTGACAAATTATTTTGTTGACAAATTAATGTTCAACAGTAGTTAGCTGATGTATCCTCATGGCTAACCAGTTAATTAAAATTGGACATAATGCAAACATAAACAGGTTAACAAACCATTTGCTGTTTTTATCTGTTTAATACTTGGACAGTAATTTGTTTTTTATAAAGTAAACTTTTCTGTATGTTTTTTTTTTTTTTTTTTTTTTTTTTTTTTTTTTTTTTTATGGATTAGCCCGACTGCTAACCCATTTCACCCCAGTGCTTCACAAAGTATTCTAAGAACTATAGAGGGGGTGGAAGGACTCAGAAGTGATGAATATTTCAGTCACCAAATGATGAGGAGGAGCAGTACAACAGATAAAGTTAATTGAGTCACACTGTATGACAGTGTCAGTCACAGAAAAATGTTCAGATTGTTAATGACTTTTGTTAATTACATAGATTGTTATCTGTTCTTAATGACGGTATGACTGACAACACTTAAAAATAGTTATGAGGAAACAAAACAAGCACCTTGTTCTCGAGCTGAGCTCTCCATGCATCCCTTTGATTTACCATGACATTAAATATGGTAATGTTTGAATGTGTACTCTACAGGAGGCATTGCACCTAAATATTTTATGTTCAGTATGAATTAATTGGATGTGCACTATAGCTATTTCCACTAAATGTTGAATTGCAAAGTTCTACTGACAAGATCACTTTGATATTACATAAAAGGTCACATTTAAAGTAATGCTGTTGTAAGTTATATTCAAATAAAGAAGCAATGCTTTCACATTATATTACATGTTGACACTTATAAAGCACAGTTTCACATTATTCCACTGGTCATAATTGTGACAGGTGATAAAAGACTCCTGTTTTTAATTAAAATCTTCATTAATTCAAAGGGCTACCAATGACAGTTGATTTGGATATTTTTAATGAGGGGACTCTGAAACTAAATAGGTTTAACATATTATTCTTTGATGTTTATCTCACTCCGAAAAGACCTACAGCTGGAAAATAAGTCTTCATCAGGCTGTGAAACTGTCTATGCAAAGCTAACAACTTTTTAAAGAATGTAATTAAGTTGCTATATTTATGGAAAAGTATTGCTCACTGTACTTGTATAGACAGATGTAAGTTCTACTATCTGACAACTTCCATTCCTAACTTAGAACATCAGCAACAATCATGACAGTCACTCCAAAAGATAAAGGTATTCCAATAAAAAAATAAAATAAAATAAAATACAATTTTCTTAACATGTTATGTGTTTTAAACAAGCCAGTGTATGTGCCCTGGTTTATCACACAATCAAAACAAGGAAACATTAACATTTTGTTAATAGAAGCAATAAGCTTTGGTTCTTCATTATTGACTGACAGATTTTCAAACAATATTGTGTTCTGGGAACGCATACTCAAAACATTTTGTGTAATGCCATTGTTACAGAAATGTGATTTTTGTTGTGAAGTTCATAGTAATTCCTGGCAAAGCTGAAATGAACATCTATACAGCAAACAATACCCTTTGTTTACATCAGTCCACGCTTTTGGAATGTCTTTTTATGTTGCATATCATTGTGAGGTCTGTTATGGTGTCACTGGGGAAGCTTTATGGCTGCAATTCACTGTCAAGCCGTCATCAATGATTTGCTTTCAAGGCTTATTATGAGTATTTTGCGGGAGAATGATTTACAGGCTGACTTGGATCCTGCTGGGACTTATCAGGTTCTCAAAGAGCATTGTAATAGACAGTTTTGCCACACTCCCAGCTCAGAGCTGCTGATGTTGATATATTTTTTTGGTTTAAAATGGCTTCACATCATTGTCCTCCTCCTTTCATGTCTTCAGAATGTCATTTTGCTGGGTAAATGGCAGAGAAAAAAAAACATTTACTGGCATCACAACATTTACTGGATGTTTTTGTGATACTAATGCCAGCAAAAAAGGTGACAAAATGAAGTGAGCCGAAAATTGAATATGTATCCTATATGCATATTGAGGAACCCTTGGGCAAAACAGTTTAGAAAATTGTATTGTTATAATCAGTTTTATATTTGAATGATATACATATACATATAGTTAATTGATGCAAAATATGAACAAAATACCATGATACAATTTAAATTTTACAAGCCTTTTAGAGGCTTGTTTAGTGTGAAACAAAATTTACTAAAAAAAAATAAGACATCTCTCAATTCCTAATTATGTACATTGGTTACTGTGATTGTATAATATGGCATCAATGGGATGAATATAAATTAATTTTGAAGACACCGTCTGTAGAAATCAGATGGTTATGGCCATTCATTACTAGTGAATGGCAGGTTGCAATTTTTGAGTTGAGTCATACGTCCATGTATTTTCCAAACCTGTTTCATCCCGTCTAGGGTTGTGTGGTGAAAATTAAATAAATAGATAGCAACTTCACAGATATAAACTCTGTAACCCATCTAGACTCTGTGAACCCTGATTCATGTACATTTTACAGTTGACATGCATTAAGAGCAAATCTCAGCTGGTAAAATCATAGGTATAGTGAGAGGTTAGATGGCATGTAGGTTACAGTTTGCTCTGTGGGCACAGGTGGGCTTGTACCTTAGTGCTCCTTTCATGTATCCGAGACAAGAGACCTAACTTATTATTCCGCAGTGGTGATTGACAAGAAACTCAGCAAGAATAACACTGTTGAAGTTTCAAGAAAATGATTAACCTAAGTGAGCTTATATGCGTCGCTCAAATTCCACATATAAATGTGAAATAAAGTTTTACGTTCTTTCCTCAGCCTTCATGAATATACTTTGTGATTAACTTTGGATGATTTTCAACATGAAAAGAGAATTTCTCCTTTACAGAAAAAAAATATTTTTGTGTTGCCCAAGCAAACACACAGACACATATAGTTCATAGTGTTGCCTAACACTAAAGAGCTAGAGTTGTTCAAAGTCTCAAAATAAGGTATCCACTTTTTTTCTCAGATTTACTTTGGTAAGTGACTGTTTAACTCTATATATATATATATATATTGTCCTTTAATTTAATCCAGTAAGTTATGTTTATTATTATTATTATTATTATTATTATAAAGAAAGAAACATTGCAGACAAGCAAGGTTGCATATATTTCCCAATCTCTGCAGTTTGATGTAGGCGATGAGTTTTCAATTTAAGTAGAAGAGGATGTTTGTTCAAATTTGACTGTTTTTGTTCGTCCAGTCACAATGTCTTCATGTATGAAGGTTACAGACATTGTGGTTTGAAATATTATAAAAACCTCTGATTAGATGCAGCAAATTCATGAATGCAGATCTGCTACGGAATATTATGAATTACATTTTGCAAACATATCAGAGTACAAGAAAATAATTGCAGTAATTGTGACTACTTGAAAAGAACATCAAAGCTATTAAAAATGTTTAAAACTCAGATTTCCCATCACACCTTTTATTTCGGAGAGATAAGCTAAAATACATAAAAAATGCCAAATGCAAGTATATGTATTTTTATTCAAGGACTAGCTAAAGATTATAAGAAACAAGCAATCAGCAGTGATTGATGAGCTGGTAAATGTCCTCCCATGCAATCAGCATCTATTGAGTAACAAATTTAGATCTCCTTGTAGCTTCAATGAGCCTTTGATTAGCAAAGAAAAATTTTGATTAGGATTTACTTCAGCTAAATGACAGAATGGTTTTAAAAAATCTGACTTGAGAAGTTAAAAATACTTAAGAATTCACTTAAAATATTGCACATTTCAAGTTCAGTGTCGGGCATGCTTAATTCAATTTTATGATTCACTTGTTCTTACTTTTCATGCTAAGACCATATTCTTTCAGTTAATGACACCTTGCTATTCAAGCACCAACAGAGCTTAAGAGAGTTACCAATTCTGCCTCAGTTTGCATCAAATAGAGTTGACATTATGCAGGTAAAGGATGATATTTGTATCCAAAAGTTAACAACCCGGTTGTTATCACTTACTTTCAATGTAATTGATATGATTAGTTTTACATAGTGCAGAGATTGTTGGTCAAGATGTTGTGCAGTTTAATTCAACAAGTAATCAATTTGATATGTACATGCAAAATATTAAAGAATGTTCCAGGAACTTGAAATTAGCTTGCATGAAGGGCCACAAAACCCTTCATGCAAAACAATGTAACAAATATATTTTCATATTTGTTGTTGGAAGAAGAAGCACATTTTTTTTCTTACAAGGATAGCATGTGTTTGTATGAAAACAAAATATTGATGTTCAAGCTGCTTACCATTGTGAAAAAGTGGCATCCCTGCTTGCCTCGTTTGGAGGTGTGGTGATTTTGAAAATCCTCTACTCTTCTTTAAGTTGGTGTTCTTGTGACTGGTTATCAAAGTTCCTCATTAAACGGTTAGAAATTGCCTTCAAATGTTCTGTGGACAAAAGAAAGAAAAATGATAAAACAGTAAACTATTGAACATCATGAATTCATTTGAATGAACTGCCTTAGTATTTCTCAACAAACCATCATGTCTATCCACTTAATCACATTTCAGACCTTATTCATTGCACTACTGTAAATCTTATTCAACTCCTCTTTGACATAGATGTCTATTTTCAAATTATCCATTGAGTAATTTTCAGCCAGTCATGAATATAGCCCCATTTTCACTGCATAATATGGCTAGCTCTCATTGTCCAATGTTGTAGATAAAAGAAGCTCTCAAATTATGGGAGGAGGAGAAAAAAATTAATCTGGACAACGGGCAGCATGAACATTACAAAAGAGCACCTCTCCAAGATAAAGTGACTGGGGCTAAATGGTATATACAGCTGTTCCAACATCAGCCCAGTGTGTTTCAACTTAGAAAAAACACACACACACAGTCAGATTGACAAAACACAAGCAAATTGGGAAAAGATACTCATTAATTTTGCAACACATACATTGCAACACATGCAAACAGATAACTGTGGTGCAGTGCAAAGTTACAACATGAAGACAACCAAATCTGACATGCTTGAAATACACCAATGGAAACAGACCTGTGTTTTAGGCACACAAAGACATTTTGTGGATGAATTGCAGCAGACTAGTTGTAAGTGTGCTAAAGTTATTATGACACGATTGAGTCCACTGTAGAGCAATTTGTGTTTATATTTTAAAAGAAATTGCAATGTATTCACACACAATAAGGGGAACACATTACATTACTGGTATCAATCAAAAAGTTTGCTTTTGATAAGAAATCAGACAGGCATGTCTAAGAAGTAGCTTGTGGTGGGATATGTTATCCAGCTTTATTTAATCATCTCACGTCATTAAATTGTGCCGCGCTCATCATTTGACTTCCTCTGGCAGTCAAAGACAGTAGGGGGGGGGTCCTTATCATAACTCGTAAATTGTTCTGTGCTGCACTCGCACTTAAGCTTTCGAACAGGCAAAGTAAGGATTGATAAATATTGAACATTTTAAGGTTTTTCTCTTTTTAAATATTCCCTATGAAGTCATTAGTTAAACCAGATATGAGAAACAACCTACTTAATGCACACATGCCGAACAAGTAAAACAGAATAGTCCACAAGTGAAGTAATGTGTAAAAAAAAAATGGGAATACCTCAGGAATGAGTGTTGAACACACATAGAGAAAAATATAAAATACTTTGTGGAAAAGCCTCTTTGGCAGTGACAGCCTCAATATGTCTTCTGTTTGAAGAAAATAGTCTCATGCATTACAGGTGTGATTTTGAGCCATTTTGTCACACAAACTGTCTTCAAATCTTGAAGGTGTCCTTCTTAGGCACTCTGATCTTCAGTTCTTTCTACAGATTTTCAGTGGATAACTGACAGATTGAATGGTGCATCCTAGTCATTTTTCTTTTTGTCTGAAACCAATTAAGAGTTTCCTTGAATATGTGTTTGGGACTGATTGTCCTGCTTGAAAATCTGGTCTTATTTCATTGTCATTCCTACATTCATCCATCCTTAAATTAGATGAAGTCAGCCAGTATGAGCCTTCACTTTTATAAGCTTGGTATATTTGGGGTGCTGTACAGAACCATTACTCTTCCTAACATGGTGTTTTGCAATGTCATTCAAAGAGCTCAGTTTTGGCCTTGTCTGACCCTACCATGCTGTCCCAGTATATCATAGCCTAGTCCAACTCCTATACAGCAAACTTTGAACACGCTTCATCATCATTCTTTGTTCTACAAGTGAGAGTCATTGGCTACAATGACACTGGGACATTCAGAAGGTCAGAAATGCATTTGTAACCATTATCACTGTAAGACATTTTGTGAAGGTCTGTCTCACCACTGACAACACTGTTCAACATGGGAAATCATATGTAGGTTATTACACATAACTGCACATAAACAGATTGATGATTTCTGATAACTGACAGATTTCAGATAGTTTCTTGGTTTGTGTCTGTGCTTTTTAGTAAATCATTTTGTGTTTATTTATTCCTTATGTCATACCATTTGTGTACTCATAATTTATTGATTAATGTGCTTGATTTTTTGTATTATTTAGGTTGTTGGTGACATCTAGTATGAATATTTACTCTGAGAAAAAAAATGTTGACATGTTCAATACTTGTTTCATCCACTGTGTATATATTTACTTGCACTATATGTGTGCTGACACACAGTTCACACACTTTAGATTCATATTGCCTGCAGCAGGCTTTAAAAGACTTTCTTTGTGATCAGAGTAAATTTACAAACTTGAACATCTAAAGTAGATGCTGCTGTGCTGTACTAGAGATCCTTCTCTGGCACTCTTGTTTGCAGATTTATTATCAGCAGGGGCACTTATATAACAGATGACGTCAGAATAAGTAACTTTGTGAACTACTCTGTTTCTTATGCTGTTTTTTCTTTTTTTTTTTTTTAATTGAAGCTGATAACCCGTTGCTCAGTAAGCTTGCAGAGATAGCTGGATCTGATTAAAAACCCCTTTTGAGGACAGCTTTCTATAGATAGTAAATTTGTACACAAACACAATTAACTGTTCTAACAACATCTGTAAAAAAAAATATGATAGTTACTTTTAAAATAATGGAATAAAGTATTTTTGCCATCTGTTGTCAATGATAAGTTTACATTGATTGGTGAAAACTTCAAGCACATTATGTGGTTTCAGTGTCACATAGTAACGAGAGTATGTTTTCCTTCTGGGACCTTGAGACCAGCTTGTATTAAATCTGCATTTCCTTCCAACACTGCCAAAGTGCTGCAATATGCAAAAAGACAAACTGCAGTTACCATCTGTGAAATAGCCTATGTAGCAGTTTCAGTTTCATTTACAGGTAATATATCTTTTTTAAGTGTCTTTGGACATAATGCTGATAGCCACAGATTACCCAGTTAGTTTCAGACCATAAATATTTTTTTACAACATTACAGAACTTTATTTTCAAAAAAAGATTGGGTTCTATATATTACAACAAATACCTAAAAAAAAAAAAAAAAGTTTTCTGTCTGGAATATTCAACAGAAAAAAAAGTAGAAAAGGAAAATATATTTACTATCGTTACTGACCAATCCACATTCTGTGGATTTAAGTCCCAAATGTTTGGCCCGCTTTAGGGTAAAATGGAAACCAACTTTTAAATAGCAGATCTGAGAAACACCAGAGTCTTTGAGTGAGTGTTTAAAAACTAAATTTTAATATAATCACATGACAATGTTAGTCATATAATGCAAAGTTGTCATCATACTCTGACACAAAAAGCGATATGAACCTTTCACAAAATTAAATTCAAAATTCAAAAAGAGACCCTGCACTGAAACCCATTGAAAACCTAACGGTTGTTCCACCGAATATTGATTTCTGAACTCTTACTGAGTTAAAACATTTTTATTTTTGTTTTCTTTGTCTATCCCAACTTGGTACCATGTGAAAAGTGATTGCCCTTCTAAAATTAAAAACTGTTAAAAACTGCTTGTTCTATGCTTGGTGGCAACAACTTCTCCAAAGCTATTGTGTGTTTTTTTTAAATTCATGGCTTCAAACTAGTTATCCGGGTCCTCAAAACTGAGGCAGCTGTAGATGATACTGTTTGCTGAATTGCTGTGTTAGTTTTGGTAGACTTATTTTTTATTAGTCCAGCAATAGTTTCCCAAAAACAATGGAGATCATGAAGATGTTTATTTCCCAAACAAGATGTGGAAAGTTGTTGTTTTCCTAGCAGCCTTTGTGTTATTTTTTCTTTCTCATATGTTCTTAAATTTCTTCAGATCAGAGAGTGAGGTGTAGGATTTTGAGATCTTTTACTTCATGTTTTCAGACAGGTATAATGATTTTTTATTTTATTCTGCGTGTTTCATTCTGCGGTGTAGTCGCATTTCCAGTTAGACAGAACATGTGAGTAGTAGCAGTTATTTCTCAGTTTAATATGAACAGATGTATTTTGTTACAGAAAAAAGTTGGCTTGGGTAGCTGCTTTCCATCCATTCATCTGTTGTCTTTACCCGCTTGTCCTTGTTAGGTTGTGGGGGGTGGTACTTATCCCCAGCGATCATTGGGTGAGAGGCAGGGTACACCCTGCACAAGTCACCAATCCATCAACAGAGTCATAAAGGACAAACAACCAAGCACACACACACATGACCAAGAGCAATTTAGAGAGACCACTTAAACTAACAGTAATGTTTTTGGACCGCTGGAGGTGATCAGAAACCTCTCAAATATATCCCTAGTAGTTACTGACTGAATGTGACTGAATACTGTAAAAACCAGTAAAGCTTAACGTTTCATCCCAAGGAAAGGAGAGTTCAGTTGAGGGCCAAATATGAACTTGACTCCTTCACACAAAACCACATATCTAAGTGACATAAGCTATTACCCAGGATTTCCACTGTGAAACAATGTTTTTTTTTTTTTTTTTTTTTTGCGTGTAGTGATTTACATGCACTGTGGAATCATCATAATCAGAATTAACTACACTCAAGAAGCCCAAAGTATAAGTGTAGTTGTGCAGCTTGAGAGCTCATATCAGAAATGTTGACCAAAATTACTTTTTTTCTTTCTTTTGGATCTTGAATTGGATCTTTAATTTGCTATATTATCAGCCTGTCACTATACACACTATAAAATCATAAGTTATTTCAGAATCAGTTGTTGAGGGAAAGCGACTGATCAAGCCTAAACTCTCCAAATTCTGGCCATGGCTTAAACCTAAAACCATCTATCTGTAGTGGCTTTTTCTCCCTCTTCTTAAAAGTTTGCAGACAACAGCCTGCAAAACTCAATCTTATAGTCCTAATGGTCATCCAGCAACCACCGAATCTGCAAGATTACTTTTATGTGCATCCTTCTTTCCTCCTTTGAGCCCACTCATCACACTCTATGCGTAAATGGGGCTGTCTACAGTTTCCATTGTGGTTTTTGCCACATTCCAACTTGTTTAAAATAACATAAATTACTTTTTTGTGTCCATGTGTTCAGACCTCTGTCTTATTTTGAGACTTTTCCAGAATCATCACTCACAAATTTGAATGAAAAAAGCTATGCTTTGATGAAAATCAACAGCTTTTAAACAACAGCTTTCAAAAATATATATAAAAAAAAATTCCCTTCTCACCCTCTGTGGGTGGTCTCTCTCTTTCATCCTCTGAGCTCGGG
>NW_015113314.1:339126-339621 GCF_001443285.1 Poecilia latipinna | reverse complement strand
GTTTGCAATGAAGGCTCTTAGAGTCCTATCTAAGCATTCAATGATCCAGGTGTGTGGCATTGAGTCATAGGCTTTCTTGTAATCAATCTCGGGCAACTGTGTGGTGTTTAGCTCCTCTACTATTTATGCCGATGCCCTTCTGTGTCGTGCTCATGTATTTATCCATGTGTCCGCTTATCTTAGCCGCTATGATGCCTTCCATGTTGTAGAGAGACAGGTTATTGGCCGATAGTTGGATGGGACTGAACCCTTTGAGGGATCCTTCTGGATCAGGATTGTGCCATTAACCATTCAGGGTGAGTCCCATTCTGTAGCAGCTGGTTCAGTTGAGCTGCCAGTCGCTCATGGAGAGCAGTGAGTTTCTTTAGCCAGTAGGCNTGGATCATGTCAGGCNCTGCATTGCTGTTGTGGGACGCCTCCCTTTCCCATATGTCTGCTCTGTTGTTTGTACCCTGCCATTGAGAGTACACTTTAGCTGGTTGGGTGGGGAAGAGC
>NW_015113314.1:338700-339116 GCF_001443285.1 Poecilia latipinna | reverse complement strand
CTTTAGCCACTTTAGGCTCTTTAGGCATGGATCATGTCAGGCCCTGGNCCTGTCCAGTTTTTCATGCCCGAGACTCTTTCTTGGACATCTGCCACAGTGGTGGTTACCGGGACTTGTTCAGGGAGGTTGCTGTGGTCCTCTCGTAGAGAGGTTAGCCACTGTTCATTCTCTCTTGTGTATCTCTTTAGGCGGCTGGCCAAGGCTTGGAGTCTTTGTTTGGCAGTTTCGAGTGCTTCAGGTATGGACATCTGGCTGTACTTCTTGGGTACTGATCTTTTCATTGCACCCCTTAGGAGCTCTGACAGCTCGCTCACTTCCCTCCTTGTTATCTTGATCTTAGCCTCTAACCGTCTTTTCCATTGGGTCTCATGGTTGCTCTTATAGCCAAGCATCTCAAGGATCACTGATGCTGAGTT
>NW_015113314.1:290363-334305 GCF_001443285.1 Poecilia latipinna | reverse complement strand
TACAATTTGTTGAAGTGTTTCATCAGCTGTCAGGATTTCTGCTGCAGAGGTTAGATTGAACATGTTTGTACAGCTGTTCTTCACAGCAAAGTGAGTCACTGCAACCCCTGAACTTCTCAGTAAAAGCAGGAAAACAATCAACAGCAAACTTCCCCCGCCATCAAAGAGGTACTTGTGAGTTTTGCATCAGCATCAAGTGAAAAATCATACTCCCTCATTTTCAGCGTGTGGGGTGTCTGAGTAACACAGCCACCCGCTGCCAACTCTTACATTTATGCATAACACTTTCTTCAGTGGGATTACAATTGTGGCATGCTGCACATTGTTTTACTGAGACTACATTTTAAACTTTGGTTGATTCTTGGGAACTGCAGCTGAACTCAGATTTTAGAAACTTGTTTGAAAGAGGTAAAGACGGACTCCCTGTGTTCAGAGCGCTGGTGTCATGCTGTCACTTGGCAGCTTTATTCCTCACAGCCTGCCACGGATATTGATTTTTGGCCTTCAGTTTCTAGACAAGTGACCAGTTTTTTCTTTCATATTCAACTGTGACATTTCAGAGTGGATGATAAAGTTTTCTTTATTTTCATAAAGAAAACACACACACATACATACATATATATATATATATATATATATATATATATATATATATATATATATATATATATATATATATATATATATATATATATATATATATATGTGCGTGCGTGCGTGTGTGTGAAAATACATCTAACTCCATTGAGACTGATGACGGATTTATTGTGGTTTTTGTTGTTGTTGTTCGGGATAAATAACAATAAATTCCAGCTTTTGGCTAAAACTGAGCTTGTTTCAGTTTAAACTGTTTTGAAACTATGAGGTAGTGTCAAGTTAGAAAATAGTAAAAAACAAAACAAAAAGAATTATAGGTATTTTAGCTGTAAAATTCAGATGTATAATAGTTGGAAAGATTAATTAATGGCACATCAATTGCTGATGTGCCATGGTTATGTAAATAACTGCTCTCACCACATAAATCTGTATAAATGCATCTAAGACATTAGTGACTACTAGTTTGTCTGCATTTTTTTTGTTTTATTCAGACATTATTATTAACCTTATCCCATTACTGGCATCTACTTTACTAACAACTACCTCTTACAATACCAACAGATTGGATTGCATAATAAATAACAGAAATGTCAAAATTCTGGAGCCTTTTTTCTCCCCACGCTGTTTTTGTGTTTGAACAAAACAAGGTTCTGCAGTGTTTTTCTCCAGTTGGGGTCAAGAACTACATTTTCCCACTCTGTCTGACCGTGGACACCCAAAAAAGTAGTGGACAGCACAAAGTCAACAGACATAGCTGTCAACTATGCTTGTTACGTAAAGTGCAGTGAAAACCTTAGAGTCAGAAGCCAGTGAGGCAACAACCTGCAACATGTAGACGGCTGATATTGCTCCCACTGACTACAGATATGTTTCACATAAACATACCACACTTACAGTTAATACTGCTACCTTAGCATAGTTATTGACTGACTGTAGCTACGTGGTACATCAAAACTGTATTTATCAAAGCTATTAAAAATTGTTGGGAAACCTGTAACAAAAATATTGATGTGGCATTGTCAACCAACTGTCAGACCTTAGATGAATTGGAAGCAGAGTTGCTTTCACCAAGGATGAGGAACAGTGAACCCACTTTGTTTAGCCTTACAGACGTGCTGGTGTCATCTGAATATTAAGAAAACTTAAAATTATGTCTGCTGTGGGTTTTTTATGTGAATATATCATTTTCAGATTTGGATTCTCTCAGAGGAGAGTGCTGACTCCACTTGTTCAGTGCAAAGTCCAGCTTTTTTGTGTGGGATTATTTGGATTCTGCCATTGTTTCCTTGCTCATTTTGTGGCTTTCATGGAGAAGTACAGACATTAAGAGTTTAAAAACCCTGGCTTCAAGTTCCGTTTTGTGGGTGTCTTCTATTCACAATCATTATTATGCAATGGAGCAGTTTGCAGTTAAGTGTGAAACAGGCGGGATGAGAATCAGGTTCTCCAAGATTAAAGCTGCAGTTTTCAACTGGAAAGAGTCGGAATCCTCCTAGCAGGTGATGGATTAATTTCTGTCCCAAGTAAGGTAGACTACCTATGTTAAGGCCTTCATCGATGATAGTATGTTGGAAAGAGAGATAAATAGAGTAGGTTGTTGTTTTTTCCCATAATGGGTGCATTGTAGCCTGTCATGTGGAAGAAAGAGATGAGCCAAAAGACAATTTTTTATTTTTTATTTTACAAGTCCAAGTCTCAACGCTCACCACTGTTCATGAGACATGGTGCATGACCATATCTCAGTGGGATTACGAAGAGACCCGACCGCTAGACTGAGCTCCCTCCTTAACAATGCTCTGGTTCAGAGAAAAGATGTTATCTGTGTCTCCCTTATGGCCCTGAGAACTCCTTACAATTCTCCTTCAGGAGCTGGGGAAATTAAATATGATCTGATAATCAGAGTATATGTATATTTGTATGTATGTCTGTATACACAGATGGGCAGAATTGTATGCAATGACTCCAATTTTAAAATTCTCAAATTAGGTCAACAATTTATATGAAAATTATAAATTGTTTACCTTATAGAGTTATAGAGTTAAAATGTAGTTTATCTTTCATTTGTAGATGTTTTTCACCAATAGAATTTGTTGTACTGGTTTAACACAGAGTTTAATATGTTGCATTGACGTTAATTTTAATTTCACTTTTATTCTTTAAGACTTAAATTTTCATAGAAACTTCTTAGTAATAAACAGTGAAGCAGCAAATGTTACCATGGTAAATTTGTGTAGCACTTTGTCAAGTCCAAGAACTTCACACTACTGTCAGTCATTCACCCATTCATACACACATTCACACACTGATGCTGGCAAACTACCTATCAGCCACAGATGCCCTGGAGTAGATGGAAAGAAGCAGAGCTGCCATTTAATTAGTGCCACAAGGCCCTCTGACCACTGCCAACAAGCAGGGATTTGAACCGTACAGCTTGTAGTTCAATTTAAACTATGAAACTAATTCACATTTGTTTAGGCTTTCTTCAGATTTCATGTCTCTTATAAATGACAAATTTATATTTAAATATAGAAAGTCTGTTAAAAGGAGAGACAATCCCACAGAAGTCCGTTTTTATTTAGCTTGTGTAAAGATTAATGCGAGTAAATTGATCAGAATGAGTCGTGTTTGGGTCAGTGTGGCAGCTTAGGAATGAGCAGAAGCGAGCATCTCTATGTTTCTAAGAGGATCACTTCAGTTCATCTTATCTTGTTTTCTTGAATAGCCCTAAGCCTTGTTGCATGTCTTATACTGGAACTCATTAAATGAGAAATTCACCAAGGCGATACAGAAAAAAATGGAACTGACACATATGGTCAGGCCACAGGAAGATGCAAGAAATATTTCCATCAAATCAGAATGTAATGCATATTAATGCCGATATGGCGCATATGAACATATACTTGAAAAAGTAATGAAATGGTTTGAACTGGCCTTACAAGCTGAAAATAAGCTATAGCTACTAGCGCTTATATGTGGCGCTGTATGTTTTCATTTTTCTTAGTCTGTTTGCTGGTGCATACATGAAGTAAAATGAAAGTGAAAATGGTTATGTTAAAAAAAAAACTGTTTTGAAACTCTATGCCTATATAAAGTTTTGTGCCACAATAATGGACTTGTGACAGAAAAGCACCGTCGCTTATGCATAGTCTCTCCCTTGACCTCTGGAGTCCTTAAGGAACTGCCAAGATAAGTTTATGTGAAGCTGACAAACATTTTCTTAGATATCTGGAGATGTGTCATTTTTAATAGCTTATCCTTTCCGAACATTTGCTTTGCTAATGTTAGTAATCTATATTAGATGGGTTCTTCAAATACATTGCTACTTGAGGGCCTCATCTGAGTTTTTTATTTTTTTTTATTTTTTATTTATTTTTTTTTGCATTGTGAGGGTCTTATTTTTTAATGCTTTGGGATTGGTTCTTGGTCTGCAGTGACATAGATTGTAATTGGTTTTGTTATGTGTGAAATCTCTTCATTATTATGTGACAGATGCTGTCAAACAGGCAGAACTTTGCATGTTTCTTTTTTAATTATACATGCATATATTTAAGTTCAGGGAACAGCAAAGATGAAAAGGAAGACAAAAAAGATGAAGGGTTAATATCAACTGAGCACAGAGAGACGGCTTAAAGGTTGTGTGAACTTTAATAATTTTAACCACAGCTTGGTGCAGCTTGTAGTTCAATTTAAGCTATGTAGCTAATTCATCCAATATTCTATCTCTCTGCTCTTAATTATTACTCTTACTGGCTTTCAAAGTGTGAAGGATAAGGTCATTCTCACCAGTTTTACATATCAAAAGCATAACAGTAATTGCTTTATATCGTTTATTTAGATGTCAGAACCAGTACATATAGATTTTTTCCCCATCTCTGGAGAAAGTGATTCCTTATCTCTTTATTCATACACAAATACATGGCTGTAAAAAATAGGTAAACATGTTTATTTAATATCAATTGTGAGGATGGATGGTACATAACATGAGGTTTATCAGTAAAAGATGCCACATTGTTAGTTTTCTCATAGTAGATGTTGCTTCACAGTAGCACTATTTATTAGCATGCTGTGCATAAAGAAAACTCATTTTAAATGTAAATGTTAAAATCATTTTATGAACTTCAGAAGAGCTTTTTCTTCACCTGAGGGAAGCCTTTTTTCCATAAAGATATCAAGTAGCAAGTGGATTGAAAAAGCCATACAATAATAATGCACAGTGTTTTACAACCACAAACTGAAATGTGTTGGGATTTTAAGTGATGGGTCAGCACAAAGTTACTCTTAAGTATTAGGTGGAAAGAAATGAGAAATGGTTATCCTTACGTATTTATTTACAAATAAAGATCTGAAAAATACCCCATGATAACATTAATAAATTGCAAGGCAAATATTTGTTACACAATCCACAAGCTTGGAATTCGTTATCAGTGTATAAACAGTTACCCTGTGAAAGTCTCATTGCAAAGACTTGGGAACACACCAGGAAGATCAACCTTAAAGCTGTAGATTTGTTTAAAGCAGGCTTGTGCAGCAATAGTTGAAGTTTTAAAAAATTAAAAAAAAAAAATTTTTTAAAAAAAAAAAAAAAAAAAAAAAAAAAAAAATGCATAGACCTTTGCATGACTGCAAATCTATCCAGACATGGTCTGAACTTACAAACTGGGCAAAGAAGGCACTGTTTAGAGAAGCAGTCAATCCCAATAGATTAATACTTGTCGGATCTGTGTGAGCCAAAATTATTGCTGGATTTTAAGCAAAAAATGTTTTGGTTTTGTTTTTGCAACTGATGAGAAGTATTAAAAAAGATGAGAAAGGAACATAGTACAGTAAATCAACACTTTGAGAACTCTGAAAAAGAGCAATACAGTCATCCTCTGTGTCTTCAGGAAGTAAAACTTAAAAAACAACTGAGATGCCCATGCCCCATAAAATGTAACTTTACTGCCTACATTGGTCGTGCATCCATTTTATTGCATGCCAGCATTTTCACCTCTCACTCCAAAGCACTTGCACTGGCGTCACAACCGTTTTGTTCACTGTTACTAATAAACACTAGCAAGGAGCACTTAGGACTTTGTAAATAAAACATTTGATCATCATTTATACAAATCACATGTTTTGTTGATCTACATTCTCTCTTTTGCTTTTGCAGTAGCATGATAAGTGTGTTTATGGTCCTTCAACATAGCCCAGGAAATGTTTCTGCAAAGACTTAAGAATGTCACTATATATTTCTCAGAATAACTCAGGTTTTCACAGTCAGATTACTGTTTTTATTGTTTCCAGAATTTGTAGCTGTACTTCATGGTGTAAACAGCTTAAGATTCCTAGGTCTGGTTAAATAATATTTTTTTCTGCCTATTGTTTTCTTGGCAGAAATGTTTAAACATACTAGCTAATATCTGCCATTTAAAAGGAAAAGCTTTGCTTGACAGTCCTACACAAACTTTGACAACATTTTCATTCAGTGCTTAATTTGGCATTAATTGACATGAATAATTAAGGCATATTTTCATAGTATGCAAGCTTTTAAGTCACTAAAGCAAAAGAAACATCTTGATGAAGGCTTGTTTCCTGTATCTCTGACCTTTTAAGAGAAAATGTGTTGTGACAACAATGCCTCGCTTGTGGCACTCATAAGTGATGTCAACCAAGGTTCATGCCATCGATAGTATGAATTTGCTGAAAATAGAAATATTAGCATCACAGGGAAGCTGTGTTTATATTTTAAAAGTTTCTGCATTTGTGAGGAAACAACTTTGAAGGGATGTTTAATATGTAAATGATAAATGGATTAATTTATTATGCGTGCGACTTTCACACTCAGTGGTGCGAATGGCAGAACAACTTGACTGAGATTAAATGAAAAACCTGTTTGTTGAAGAGTTACTTTCTCACACTGATGAGTGTTGATCACTGTGAAATCTGACTGCAAAGATCAGTAAGAAACACTTAGGAACTTCATAATCTGTAAAGACAAATTACTGGTAAATTCACCATACTATTATCACCATAATATGGTGACAATAAGTTATGTGTAGCTCACTATCAAAGGTCACTTAGTTCTGCACTGCTACAGTGAACCAGAAATTCAAGAATATTTCAAACATGCATGCTTGAAAGAATCAAAACAATTTTCCTGTATGTATTTGATGGGAGAATAATATTAGAACATGATATGCAGCGCAAAATAGTAAATTCTGCACAACACCGCTTTCCTTTATGATTACCCTATTAGATCTACATTTTTGATTCCAGCCACCCTTTAAGCACAACACGGTTGGTATTCCTCTTCAATAAATGTCACAATTCTTGTTAAAAACAATTCTTGATAAAACTGTCACTCACATAAAGCAATAAACCTTCTGCACTGTCATCATGACTACATTTGCCTGTTGGAGAGACAAGTTAGAAGTGACAGAATGTATTTAGCTGTGGCTTCATTCCTCTGCTTGTTTGTGCTGTACCTCCAACTCCACAACTGGTCTAAATTCTTGCCTGCATCAAGCTCCCACACAAAAACATCTTGGCATAATCTAGGAAGATTTGATGGCCAGTGGTATGAGCTGTTGTTTTATGAGAAGTTTAAATGAGGACTTAAAAAGGAGAAGCATGCATTATCAGTAACCGGTCCCCACAGAAATATTGTGTATCTGACAACCTGAACCACACTCATGCTAAAACATTCCCACATTGAAGTCTCTCACCTTAAAGGTGCCCTTTTTCCATAAATTAACTTGGTCATGTAAAACAAGCATTTATAAGTTCCCAAAATGTCTCCAAAAAGTTAACACTATTCATGAAAATGCTCATTTTTAAAGGTTTGTGGACAAGAATTTGCAAGTCAGTATTTTAGCAAGACCCTTATTTATTGATTGAGTTCATGTCCTTACTCTATTTTTCCATCACAATCCAAATCCATACATATAAATTGTGATTCTAGGTTAATCTTTGAATGCATGTAAATAAGTTGTGTCATGTGCTTCTATCTTGGTCTTGTGACCTGGTGGCTTTCTGTTCACGATATATTCTGCTTTTCACCCAATGACAGATGGGATATGTTTCACACATATGCACACACATCCCACCGCCACCCCACAGTTGCCCTGAAGTAGATAAAGATAGCAGAGAAAATAAATGAATTAGCAAGCAGTACCCAAATCTTTTAGATCCAGAGGATGGCAGTGCTGAAAGAATAACACGTTATGACACATGCAGCTCGGTGTGTTTCATTTTGACTTTCTTTGACTTTCTGACTCCAAAAGATCTAATTTTCACTCTCGGTATGTCCTGAGGCTAAGCTACCTCACATTTTACGATAGCTGCCAGTTCCACGTGTCCTCAGATGGTGGTCCCACTGTAGGGACGATAGAAGGTAGTCCTGTGTGGAAGTGATGCTTGAGCAGTTTTGCCTCACTGAATCACAAAACAGCTGCCAATGCAGCTCATTACCTCAGCTCAGTGTGCCTCTAGTGTGTTTGTTGAGGAGTCTGGTACACCGTATGTGTGTAGTTGTGATGAAGCATTCCAAAATCGTCACATGCAATATGCATGACAGCTTCAAAAAAATATGGCCTTACATTGATAAAGCTAGACTCAATTTTCTCCAGAAGCTTGTTAATATTTCCAAAAATCTGTGCACATATTGGTGAGGAGTGTGTGTGCAAATACAGTGTCACTGGACTGTTTCATCTTTGTTGGGAATTGTGACTTGACGGTTTATTTATTTCTCTATCTCTAGACGCTTTCCCCACCAAGAGCATATTTTTACTGCATATGTTTCATCCAGAAGTCTGATTCTGACTGTTCATTTTATGTCAGAGTAGCTGTGTCCATGTGGTATACAGCTTTAAAGCGCATCAGTCAAATATACATTTCCAGGGGTAAATTGATCTCTTTTAACATTGTTTCTCCCTGTGGTTTCAAAAAACACAATTGCATGTCTATCCAACTCACCTTTGTATTCAAAGGCTCTATTTGATGTCCTTATTCTCACACAAACATTTGAAAATCTCTTGAGTGCTTTTTTTTTTTATGTATGTGTGAAGATGCCATCTTAACATCCTGTTTTTATTCACACCCCTCTCACTTCAGAGAGAAAAAGATCCAAAGTTTAGAAACACATATGCTAAATCTCTTGTATGCTGTTGAGGCTGGCGTGAGGCTGGCAATTTAGAAACAATGAACAGACACTACATGAATCTAACCTATCTCCATTGTCAAAATATAAAGGTCCAGTATAATATTGCTGCAAAATTAATGACTTGATGGAAACAGCAGTCCACTGTTATCATATTTTTGTTCAGGTGGAGGGATTGTTTGCAAAATCAGCAACTCTATGCAATCAGCTGGATTTCCCAACGTTTTGCATATTGACATAATAAAGTGAACTTGAATGCAGTGCTTTATAACTAGACTCAAATGTGAATACTTGTAATTGACTGAATCTGTCTGTATGATTCAGTCAATCATTCAGTCATTCAGGCACAGTTTATATACAGTTTATATGCATAATGTAAAGTTATGTATATAAACTGAATCTGTGCCTTTTATATAATGTGCTATGATTTCACACTATACAGAAAGACTACATTAAAACAAATAGAGCTGAATTAAACAATAACAAAAGAGCTCCCAACATCTTTTGTCCCATACTTTTCTACAAAAGGGCTTTAACTAGGAGAAGGTAATTAGAGGATTTACAGAAACACTACAGAGACATCCATATGTACATTTTTTTCAGCTTTAACCAAGAGAAAGAGAAGAGCAACAGAGCATTCAAAGAATGCATCAAAATTATAAAAGCATGCAGATACTTCCAGATGTAATATGATTTTCTTCTTCTGTTTTTTATCTGCAGACTAAAGAAAAAATAAACAAGTGTAAAGCTTGTTTAACAGATCATATTTCCTGAATTGTGCTTGTTTTTACCAAGCAGCATTCTTTCCTAAGATTTCTGAGGGATAGTCAGTTTAGTTTTAAATCACAACAGAGACTGTCTAAAAGGCTTTCTCCCTAATGCAGATGCTGGGAACAGTCCAATTTTAGTTCCTCATATACCCTGGTGAAGTTTTTGTCATGGCTGATTGTGCTGTTTTATTGGGTCATCGTCATCTCAAGATCTGAATGTGTTTTAGGCTAAGCATTAAGTTACTTAAGCAAAACTCATACTAACAGATCATTGCCAATTATAAAGGAAAATTTTGTTCCTCTTAAATTGCTCTCATCACTTTCAGGCTTTATTTTCTTCTGCCTCAGCATGCTCTCTCCCAGCTGTGTCATTTGCAAATTTCCCCCTTAAAGAACGTGGAGCGGATATTTTCAGACCAACTTCAGAGAAAAAAGATCTTAGTGGCGTGTCATCTCACATCAAGCCTGTGGCGAGAATTCTCTGCTGTCTTTACATGTGACCTTCCTGTTTCAAAATCAGGGTCTTTCCTGACTAAACTATGAATTGTTTTGTTGTACTATGATTCCAACTGAGAAAATAACAGATTTAAAAAAAAAGTCAAGAGTCACATTTTTAAAAATCTGGGTTGCATTCTTTTGTTGCGAATCACACATTGCATGGTGGTGGATACAAATAAAAAGCTCAACATGTTTGTGAGTTATTTAAGTTTATAGAAATTTACAAAATATTATTCATATTTGAAACAAATCTTTTGTAATTTGCTCTCGTGCATCAATGTGATACGGCAAGATTTTAATATTCAAACTCACACATTGCATCTGTCCTCTGGTTTGCAAATGATTTTAATTCTAGATTGAACTAGGCTGAAACCCTGAACTACACCTTCCTCCTTTCAAAAGCTTTTATATCTGTGAACCCTTTAAGCAATTGCATCTGTGACTGCTCTTTGGTCTTGCCTGAAAATGAGAACTAACCAAGCACTTGCTGCCAAAGTTTCTTTGCAGCAAAATGTGGGTCTGGACAAATGGTAGCACACTGAGTCAAAGTGCTTTTGTAAGCTAAAAAAAAGGAAGCTAAAAGAACATACTGTGCAGAAGTTAATGCCATTTTTTTTTCTTTTCTGTTTTTCAGAACAAGAGCCTAAAGAATAAACTACTCTCTGGAAACAAACTTTGCGATGCATATGCTGAAGAGGTAAGGGCTTTTTCTGTTTTACAAAGGCAGTAATTTCTGAGCTCCATATTATTATTTCTGATAACAGACTTAGAGGAATTCAAAAGAGATTATGATCAGTACTTCTTTTCTTGCAAGCAAACAGTACAACAAAACAGATAACAGCTTTAAAATTAGGCAAACTTAAGCTTAAGATATGTAAACAAAAAATATATATACAAAACAAATTTGAAAAATCTGTTTTTGATGAATTTCTTTTGAGGTTCTACTCAGCCTTGGGTATGTTATTGTTTGGATAACATCTGCATACTTTTTGTTGGCTGTCCACCCACCGATATTAAATGTGAGCATTATGTATTGACAGCATTAGTTGCTAAAATGAAGGTTTCTTTTTACATCAACATGCTCCATAATCACATTTTCAGGAAGGAATGTTCATAAAAGCTGAAGTTAGGTTCAAATTGCTGCTCTCCAGACCATTTACAATGTAACTTTTAACAGTAGTTTGTGCGTTAGTCTCTCATAACTATTTGTACTTGTTTGCATCTGCAGTCTTTTTTTCCAGGCGATCTCAGCAAGTGCTACATCTCTTAACTCTGTTCTTTCTATCTGTCACTTATACATTCTTCTAGAGTTCAGACATGGACATAAACTTGCTTGGTTTTGCCTGTCTAGTGAATTTCAGAGCAACTTGTACCTAACTGTCAGCCATTTGATTGCTGCGCAGTGCAATCTGAGGAGCTATAGTTGCAGCGAGAGCAGCTTTGAGTGAGGTTCGTCTGTGTCATTTTCGCTGTCACTTTTCATCTCTTCGTGCTTCGACTCTGCTGCCAGTTGCCATAGTCAGCACAGTCCAGGGAGTTCACATCCTCATTGAAGCCTTGAGCTTTTGACTGCTGCCTTTTACCTTCCTGCTGACCGAAGCTTATGCTGTAATTTAGCCGTGAAGTCTTGTACAAGACAGCGGGTCTAGCAGGCATCCTGATGACATGCTCACATCACTGCTGATTTTTGCTGTGTAATCGCAGCATTTATAGTTATGGTTGTTTTGTTGAAACTCCCGACCTTTTCTTATACAGTTTATGGAATTATTTAAATTTTTACAGCGATAATGTGGGCAGCTTGATTACTGCTGTTGTAACTGAGAGACTCTAGGTCAGACCTCTGAAGTGAAATCTAAGTTTGAGCAATTTTTAATTGTGACCAGTTAAAAAAAAACAACTCATAAATAATGAGAGTCCTTCAAATATCTACCTTTGGAAAGGCTGGTGTGATACTTTATAAAATAACTTTTTACTGCAATTACAGTTTTGAAAATGTGCATTTATACATACAAGTTTTTACCCGTCTTTAATTGCAAAATAGTTCAAGCTCAGCAAGCTTCTGCAAACACAAGTTTTCAACTTTTGGCTGGACTTTAACTAGGTCATACTTAAACTTGAATGTGAATTGACCTAAGCCATCATATTCTCTTCCATGTAGGCCAAAGGCTCAGTTTTGGTCTGACCAGAACACTTTTCTTTCATGTTTATCAAGGAATACATTTCACACAGTTGGACTTGGTTTACTGAATAGGTGAACTTTGAAGGAGTTTAGCTGAAATTAATTTTATTTAGTGGCAAAAGAGTAAAAGCAGTTAAATATGAATGCATGTCCCACTTTTCATGTTTTTCTTTGTGAAAAAATAAAATAACTTTGAAAGCAATAGTCTGAAAAACATATCTTATGATTGCAAAAAAAAAAGAAATGTATTCAAGGGATCCTAAGACTTTTACAAGGCATAGTGACTCTCTATTCATTCATTTAAATCGTTTATACTTGAATAAACTCATCAAAAATTATCACAAGAAAATGGTTGCTGGACTTTTAGTGACTCATAATAAACTTGGTATTTTCTAATAGGGAGAAAAAAGGGAAACTTTTCTATGGTGATTAAATCAAACTTCATAGGTTTCTGGTATATTTTTCAATAACTCTTGCTCTAGAGTTAAAAATGTTTTTATTATTTACAATTCCCCATCATGGCAGTCACATCTCACTGCATTAAGGAATTTGGGGGGATAATTAATTTTGGGTCATGCATCAGTATTATCTTGGGAATTGTATGACTGGAAAATCCCGCTTTGGCTTGAAATGCATCAGCAATAATGGACTAATCTGAGTAGTCAACACCACATGAAGTTAGATCTCTAAAGCCCTCAAAGAGAACACTGAGTTTGGGAGCTTTTGATGTTGAGGAGCTTTTCATCAGCTCTGAAGTCAGCTCCAAAGCTAAGGTTGCTCCCACACTCCCACTGAGACATGGAAAATTGGAGTTAAAAATTCTGGCCTCTTTCCTTCAAAAATCTTCAAGCTGAACTCTCTGACATGTTGCCAGCGATAGCTTATCTTTGCTATCATCACATATTCAAACCCTGAGAAGATGATAGCACATTTTGCGATGCAGCCCGGCTGATTGGAACACTTCGAGTGTTGGAAAGAGTAGAAAGGCAACAGAAAAGTTCTGACTGAATCTGCGGGTCATTATTTACTGAGCCAACTTTTTGTTAGGCAAATGGTTGAAAAAGGGATAACTTGTCCTTGTAGCTAATACAGATAATGTCTATTCAACTGATATCATGAAGAAAAATCACTCTGTATTTTTCTGATTATTGTCAAAAGAACTTTAGTCACAGTTGCTGGACTTTAAGGTCTTTAAGGCAGCAAATAGCTTGTAGACTTTTCCTGAAAACAGGTAGATGGAGGTCACTGTCTTCAATTCCCTTACCAGACTTTGGCTTTTAAAGTAAATCAGTGAGAGGAAATTGTTCCATGCTTCGACTTTAATCCTAGAAAGTTATTTATGTTTTAAGGGAAAGGGCTACCGACTGAACCTGTAATCACACTGTAATTACCACAGACTGACAGAAAGAGATGGTCTCTGAGCCTGAAAAACAATTGCTAAAGGTAATTACAAGCAACACCTTTTTTGCCTCAAGTTTGTTTGAGCTGTTCAAGGAGCTACACCTACTAGAACCCTACATTTTGGCTATGTACAATCTGTTAGTGCCACTTCTACATGTTTATTATATTCATTGAATACATTGTGATCTAGGTGCTATGGGTTTACATTTTAAATTAATTTTAAATGAGAATATTGTCAAGGCATTAGAGTTAATCAATTCAAATAATAAAAGAAAATGAAAGCAAACAGAAAAAAAAAATCCTTAAAGTAATGTAAAGACTACAAGTGCATCTCCAAGAAATGAGAGTCGTCCTTTGGACATGGATAAACCTTTTACTCACCCATTCATCTAATAGAAACAACAGCAAAAACCACTTTGTGGGCTAAAACATAACACTTTGATAACTAATTTCAAGCCTTTCTCCAGCTTTAATGTGACACATGTCCTGTACAAGTGAATGTAAAGTGAAATAATGTAACAGTAAAATGTTCATTAAGTGTGATGTCCAGTTGAGTTTGCACATTTAACCAAAGACAGTGAATCTAATCAAATGCTCATCATGGGATGTTCTTTTGTTTTCCCACTCAGTGATGTATGTCTGCCACACAAACAAGCCTGGGCATCATAATTATCAGGAATCTTCACAGTGGCAACATCATATGTTTTTTTTTGTTTTTTTCTTTAAATGGAACTGAGGTTATTTTTTCAAGATTGGTAAAATAACAAACTATTCTGTATGGGGTTATATATTTTGGTATCAGATTCATACATCCAACTCATCAGGTAAATGTCTTAATGAGAAATAGATTAAATTCTTAGAATGACCTAAACAAAAAAGTAAAAAAGACACAAGACCTGTTGGATCACATAAAAAAGGCTGTGGACAAATGAATTAATATTTCCAAGCCAAATTGTGGGATGGTGATAGACTTATACCAGACAAAATGGTGTTATTTAAAAAAAAAGGTTCTTAAACAAAGTGTTGTTCTAAAGTTGTGAACATTTGAGCAATGTCTTCTCAAAAGGAAAGATCATTTATGAATGTGTTGGCACTAAACTGATACTTAATTGATATATTACTCATGATTAGTTCCGAAACCAAAGTGGAGGAATTGATGGTATTCAAACATAATCTCTTGACTCGGAGTCAGAAAGAACTCTTGCCAAATTCGAAAGAGACACAACGAAGAAAGCCACTCACAGGCACCTGAATCAGTTATTTCACTTTAGCAATCACATAAAACCACAAATCCTGCTCCTTTATTCAAACTGGAAAGAAAACCTTCAAGGATATTCAGCACTACCTGCTATACATTTCTGACTATTTTGCGTTTTATCAGTTCATTATGTAAATGTCACAGAACATATCAAAGTGCTGCTGATGCGCTCAAGGGAAACATCTGATAGCTGAGAAACCTTGATTCAGTGTCAAAGTTAGAACCATTTGCTAAAGGAGGGAGATAAATGGCATTTGAGATGCCCTTTAATCTGTTTCACATCTGCATGAATTTATCACCCCTTTCCCTCCTCTGTCAAATTTATGGTGTTACTGCACAGTCATGATGGTGAAGAATGATGTTTTCACACTTCAGCGTAAGAGCTGTTATCACTGAAATTACGTTGAATTCATGCATCAGGATTTAACTGAAACATCCATGGAAACCATCCATCCATCTGTCCATCCATCCATCTGTCCATCCATCCATCCAGCTATTCATCTGTCCATCCATCCATCCATCCAGCTATTCATCCATCCATTCAACAGCACTTATTTCGAAAAATTACAAAGAGGGATAAAATATAAAACTGCAGATTTAGGAGGATTTCATGTAATGACACATTTCAAGGTGAATGGCCTTGTGTAATTAATTCTGCAGGGCTTTTTGAATGAAGCTTCGTGTCATTATCATTTTAGATATTGGGGACAATTAATGAGCTTTGAAGAAAATCTCTCCAGTCCCACAACTTTATTTTGATAAATGCTCCTAGCACCTTTATTAAAAAGAGACGGTGAATAACTGTCAGAGAGACAGAAAGGTCTTTACAAACTACTTTTTGTTTGTCAAGCGATTGACAGAAAAAAATGAATTATTCCATTAAAACTGTTCCATCTCAATAAGATTGAATAACAGAAAACATTAACTGGTTTTAGTTATTCAATGCAGTAAGTGAAACTAATGTATCATGGAGATTAACATTTGCTCCGCAAGCAACTTGGATTGTGTGCCATCTACACCTCCTCTAGGCTCTGGGATAATGAAATTCAAGTTGAAATGCTAAATCTGTGTCCTCCTTTTCTCTTTACTTTCATTTTAAAAAGATTCCTTTGGAGCACTGAACAACTATCTAGTTTTACTTCTGCTTTGCCAACACAAGATGATTTTTTTTTTTTGGTTTAGCAGTTAATATAAGGATCGAGACATTTACAGCTCAAATATATCTGTGTTTGGTGAATTTTGTGGGACCGACTCCAGTCATGGTTCAAGTCTTGTAAATGTCCCCCAAGCTTTCTCTCGAAGCAGCCAGCTTATTTATTGGTAAACTTCTAAGTTTATCTGCCTTGTGGACGGTGTCAGTGGAATCATGTCAGTAGTCTTGCTCATGAGACATTTTTGTATTAAACATTCATTTCACTGATTTATTTTGAAATGTTTTGAAAAATTGATTTTAAAATTTTATTAGATATAAATCAGAATAACAATTTTAAAAAATCACTCAGTGAGTATTGAATCTATCATATGTTTAAAAAGTTGAAATAAATTAATTTGCCAATAATGTTGTAATTTATCGGTAAATTTATAGGTAGACGGGCAGAAATCTGATGTATGTTTTTTTTTCAGACTAACAGCTATTTAATTTCTGACACATGGCTGAAAGGAATTATTAAAATGTGCAATTACAAAAAGTGGATATTGCAGCCATTTTCTGCTTTTGATTTAAGAACTCTAATGGATAAGTATCTATGTCAATCACATTACCCCATTTATGTCTTAGGTGGGGTTTTTGTGCGTGTTTGCACTTTCAAGTTTTAGCCCAATTGCAGATTTATTAAGCCTTCCAGGAGGCACCAACATGATGATCAGTGATAATGTTAAATGCCATGTAACATTAGGATGCCCCAGGCCTCTTTCAGGAAAGAAAAATCACAGTAAGATCTTCCCATGGTTTGTTTGATGTTTGGCAGCTTTGATAGCACGTTGTTTGGGAAATGTGCATTCACTGCCGTATGATATATCCTGCAATGCAATTTGTCCATCCGTAGGGAGTGTACAAAGGCTGAATCTGTGGTTAATATAAATGTATGGCTATGGTTGTCTACCTCATTCACTGTTCATATTGAATAAATCAAATTACTCTGACAGAAATGATTGAAGTATAATAGTTGAGTCTGTGAGCATTTAGCCGTCAGCTACTCACTGCTAGACTGTGTAGTTCTATGACCATGCTGCACTCCTGTTGCATTTAAAAATTCAGCATAAGGTGGGGATAACTGCATTTTTTGCTTAAGTACCACTGCCAATTTGTGTGCTGTCACCTTTGGATCTGTTTGTCATGGGGATTGTTTGTGTTGTTCCACATGGACAATTTATGGTAAAACAAACTCATATAAGAGAAGTCACTTCTTTGTAGAAAGTGTATTGAGGGAAAAACTTATGTTTTATGTTAATGTATACACATTTGTCTGTAGATAAAAGGAACAAAACATTTACTGGATAATTGAACTACACAATATATTGTATACTAGTATTGCCATATAAGTGTTTGCAATATTAATCTTACAAAGGTCTTTTTAGACTGCAATAATTGTTGGGCAATATAATTCAAGTATAATAAACTTTATGTATCAGACCCCCACCTCATGAAAACAGTTTAGCAAAGCCTTGATAGGTGATTTTTAGTTTTTTATTTCAGCATCTCCCTTTATTACAGATGCAATGGGTCTTCTGGATGACCTTGAAAAAAAACAAAAAAACATATTCACATAAAAGAACAGAGGCTTGTAATACAAATAAAATACAAACAAAACATACCTCACTGCTTTCACTGGAGGAATGTGAAACATAACGCATTTACTTCTAAAAGACAGCCTTCAAACATAATGTAAAATCCTGCTGACAGTAGTTGTTTTCCAGCCATCCATGTTAGAAATAATTACTGTCGGCTTTATAAGGCCCATATCTCCAGGGAACTGCATCATGAAAGATACAGAAGAAAAAACAAAACAAAACAAAACAAAAAAAAAAAACTTTTGGAAACCATACTGTTAAACAGAAGATATATAAATAACCTGAACAATTCAAATGTATTTTATATAGTTCACAGGCTGATACAGTTGCATTTTACATGCCAACACATTATATTTACTCAGTTGGACAGTTTCATGGAAGCAGATGCTCACTATGGACACAAATGACAATGCTCAAAATAATAAAGGCCCCAGAGCGATAGAGGCACAGATGAGAAAGAGGGAAAACACAAAAATAGGCTTAAACGGCAAGTAATGTCTTTGTCACAATATTCACCAGTATTTTCACCACTGAAAGGTTTTCTTTGGTCATGCCGTCCTACTTTAGACACAATAGGTACTAGAAGATTTCCTTCCCTAATTTGAGATTCAGATTGCGGTCATTTGCTGTGTTTTTCTGTATAAAATAAAGACCCCTGATGATTCTGCAAATACAAAAATTGAGAAATAGATTTCAGTAAACATCATCTGATTGTTAAATGTCAAGCATTTCAAAAATATTGATTGAAAACATTTGCTAATACTGTGCCATTTTGAACAAATGCACAGCAAATGTAATCAAAATGCACCAACAAGACAAACTGATCTAGTTCACGTCTAATAGGAATATTGTGTATAGTCGAACCAACCCAACTCATACCTTATTAAATAGAACATATTTGGCTCAAACTACATGTAGTCTTCTTTAAGTGTTATAATCCCATCTTCTGAAATACAATTTATTATAGGACACAACTTTCAAAAACTAATCATGAGCAACCATGAGAAACAAGATGCACTGGTCGTCATTAAGTTTACAACATTCTCACTGCAAAATATTTTCAGTTAGTGTCATTATTCTCAGCTTTTAAGGACAATGTAAACTAAAAGTAAATTATGTTGCAAATTCAGTATTGTTTATGTTTTTAAGCAACATGTTAGAAATTAAAATGATTGCATTGACCATACTTACAACCTCTTTAAAATCTTGCTGTGTTACCAATAGAGACCTCCACATGAGTAGAATAGAACTGAGCCCCACAGAAGGTCCTAAGAAGTATGTAAAAGAAATACCTTGAGTCTTTTGTGATCAGAAGGAAAAAAAAAAAAAAAACACTGCAACTCAGCACCACAATCTACAGATTTGAAATTGGTTGTCATGGAGTCACAATACAATGGTAAATTTGTTTGAGATTTCAAACAAAAAGCAGTTTTTTCTGCTTTTTTGTTGCTTGTGTGGTCTTTGTTCTATTATGTATGTTTGTGCCTTCACTTTGGCTTAAATGTAAAACACTTTGAATTTATTGTTGTGAGTTCATTGTTTTTTTTTTTTTCTTCCTTGAACAAGAGAAAAAAACTGTATTCAGAGCCTCCCAAGTGAATAGTTTAAATTGTTGGAAAACAGACACACAAAACCTCAAAACAAGACACAATCTCAACTTCAAGATGAAGGAACAACAATGTCTCTTTGCTTTCTGAATGAAAGTGGGCTCCAAGGAAGAAGACCCAGCAAGACCCCACTTTTGAACTAGAGGCATAAAAGAGTATGACTGGAGTTTCCTAAAATAAATGTTGACAAGTCACAATACTTCTGGGAGGATGTACTTTGGACATTTCACAGTATTTCTTTTCTCTTTTTCATCTTCAGACGGATGAACTAAAATTGGGTCATTTTTGTGAGTCACAATACAAAAAAAAATAAGCATTATTGTCTTAAAGAAAAAGCATCAATTTTTGTATAATACTGGAGAACGCTTTAAGAAACAGCTTTTCTGAGGCTGCATCAAAAATAAAACTGTTAGATCCTTCTAACATTTCTGCAGAGACTTGCTAACATGACTTTCCTTTGCTTAAATGTAAATATAAACTAAATTCAGAAATCTGCAAAGTTTTCAATCATGAAATAGAATGTGGGAAGTGTTTTAGCAGTTATTTTAAGCTTGATTAAAACTGCTAGGTAAAGGAGATTTCTGATTGTAAAACCTTGAAGGACCTTCCAGAATTACATTTGCTTGTTCTTAATGTTTTCCACTGGGTGATTTTTATAAATGTGGTCCAGTTCCACAGTAAAAAAAATTTTATGTTTTCGCAATTTCATTTCTAATGAATTCCAGCTAGAATTTTGCTTTTACCTGAATGGTTGGATGGTCTCCAGCAAAGACGCATATTTCTAAATAATCAAAACAATTAAATACATACTTTATTCATCCTTGACATATATAATTGCATGTAATAATATTAATCACAGCTTTAAAAAGGGCTGGTTTACAGCCTGTAAGTGTAGGACTACCAGCACATCTTTAATGCAACAGTTTAATTACAGCTGCAGTCATTTTCAATAATTTAGAGTACACATCCCAGTGAGGCTTGTTTGTCAAATTAAAAGCATATCTAAATGTAACAACCTATAAAGAGCTACTAAATGCAAAATGTTTCCTTTACCATTATTGCATGAGTTAATTGAGGTGCCAAAAAATGTAATAGAAGTTAATTTGATTACAAAAATAACTGTAGTGGGTGGCTTCAGAAAACTAGAGATTTTAGGGTAACAATTCCTAATAAGCCTGTAACCTTGGGGCTGAACAGACAACAATAAGTGCTTCACCAAAAACAATCCAAATTAATGATATTACTAAACTCTACAACTGTCTCCATATTTGAGAGCTTGTCATTAATTATTAAACAGTAAACCTTTTGGATGAAAAGAGATGAAGACACACTTTGTTCTGTTTATGTCTGTCCTTTGGACAGACTGCTGAAATCTAACAGCTCTGTCATCGACCTCCCAGGGATGATGACTCACAGTGACACATTTCGTGAGTCTTCTCTTAAAAAAGTTTGGGAAAATACAACAAGCTCCAAAACACAGCGTCACTGTATTTTGACTGTTTTTGAAAAACTGTTGAGGATGCAGGCCTCGTGTGTGAAGGATTTTAGTCAAAAAATAAAGGAAAATACTGCTGTAATTCTCCAGGGTAAAGGAGATGGCAAAACAATTCAGAAAACTCAGTATATTCAGACTTTCCGATTTATAAGTTAAGACTCGGTGCAGATGTCTGTGGTTCATTGCAACTGAGCTCATCGCAACACAGTGAACTGACAAAAAGACAAATAATTTTGCAGCATTTCTTTTTTTTTGTAACATGCCTAAAATGATGATAAAATAATTACTCTTTGCATATCTGAGGTAAAATAGTACATTTTTCTCAACAGATTATTTACTTGTGCTTTGCTTGGCCCTAAAATGCAAGCAGGAAAAAATAATCTTTTTCATCTTCTGAGTCCAATCTGTTTTGCCTTTCATTTTGTTTTTAAGCTTTTCTGGCTTTCTGCAGAATTTATTTTTTTCATTTTTGAAAGAAGCAAATTGATTTTTCTCAAATCCCCTTTCTCAGTTCTGAAATGCAGAATGAAACAAAAGCATGTCGTTCTAGAAAAAAAATCCCTCTAACATGCAATTAAATATGTCAATAAAATAATTCAGCAATGAACAGTCCTGCTGTTTTTGTTGATTACTTTAAAAACCTGTTTAAGGACGTTTTATATTAAGTGTTTGCGGGAGGCTGCTCAAACTGTTGCTCCATGATGCAACTATGGCTTCAGAAAGAGCATTCACTCTCTGCAACTGAATTTTTTTTTTCAATCTTCATTTACATTCATCCCCAAATGTTTTCAAGTGGATTTAGAACTTGGAAGGTCTTCTGTGAATGGATGCAATTTCTCTCAATTTATATCTTACAACATTTTTTTGGCTTAAAAAAGGATTTTTAAGTTTAAAAAAAAAAAAAAAAAAAAAAAACTTATGATCCCTCCTTTAGAACTCTTTACTTGTTGAAATGATTTATACCTGTGAGAAAAGGAACATTTTTTGTCAGAGTGTAAAATAGATCCTTAATTTCTTTTCACACTTGCCTCCTCGACCTTCCATAGTTTACAGTGCATACCTAACTTAAAAATATTTTGGTGTCATAAGTTGTTGTCAGAAACCAAAGGGCTCCATTTGAAGGCTTTCAGTGTCCTTACAATATAAGCAGTTTTGAGGATGGCAGTATGACTAAGAGACAGCCCCTGTGTTAGGTTGTGCCCAGTGATGTGAAACAGCAGAGTGAATGTCAGGCAGCTCTGGACGCTGTTCATGCTGAGGGTAGTTGGCAGTGAAGAACCTCTTTGTTTATGTGTGTTGCTACCCAATAATGGGCCAGAGCCAGTCACAATGTAAAAACCCGCAAGTATGTAGCGACGGCGGCAGTCGCATGTGTGGGGGCAGTAAGAATTCAGACTTAGACAGTGGGCAAGAAGCCACTGCACGACTGCATTATTCTGTGTACTATGCAGTTCAGTGAAGGGCAGATTTGATGTTTTCTTCCTCTCAGTAGGGCCTTTCTTTAAGCCAGAGCTTTGCCCAGGGAACACTCACAAAGGACTCTTCTGCTGCAGCTTGCAGAATCCAGCTACATCTCAAACCAGTTTTGCTATTTAAATAAGCTAACACTTATTTTCTTATCTTTCCCTTGCAGTCCAAAAAAATCCAGGCTCAACTGAAAGAATTGCGGTACGGGAAAAAGGATTTAATTTTTAAGGTAAGCTCAAACTGAAGGTGGGTGGCTTTGTAACAGACTAGAGGTAAACACTTACCTTGAAAAAAAAAAATGATCCCATCACAGACGGTACTCCAATTAATTCAGCTGGCAATTACAAAGTTGCCTGCAGCCAGACAGCAGCCTGCAAAGTCAATTGGCCGTCTCTTAAACCACATACTGCTAAATCTTGTTCTCTGATTTTGCCTCTGCATGATACGACTCATCCCTTTCAATCAAACAAGGTTTGTGGTTGACCATTCTCGACAACAGATGATAATGCAGAATTACGTAAGCTCATAAATGAGAATTTTCTTGAGCCAAATTACATATGACACCATGTTTTCCTGTATTTCCTTGGGAGGTCCTTATTTCAAGGAATCAGATATCCATTACTCGTGTGCTACCTTTGTTAGCAGAATATGAGCAATGGTAAATAAAGAAAAAAAACCGGTGGCCAATTTCACTTACTTGTCTGCCTCTTCTGTATTGTGAGGACTAAATGTTCTCATATCTGAGTGAGCACGTAATATTTATCGGCATTCACGGGTACACGAACTGACCTTTCCGGCCTTGTTTGTAGTGGTAAAATGTCAGTCCATATTTCTGCAAAAATGGCCTGTAATGCCTCCTTATAAATGTGCATTTTGATGCTTTAAAGTTATAATATATGGAGATAGATATGATTTACAAAAAGGTGAATTGATAGCAGACTACATTTTCTATTAGCTCTAAAGCTGAATTTATTGTCGCTGGGTGTTCTGATCTTTGGTCTGCTTTTGTTCCGTGAATGATGAATGTATTGACTTGTTCGGCTGCTGTCAGATCTTGTAAATCACTGTCTCTAAACTGGATCAGTCACTCAGGTAAAAGAACTTTATTTCTCAATGTCAAACATTTAATATTTATGCTGAAGACGTGGTTTGCAATCATAAAGGCAAGAGAGTAATTTGAGCATTTTTTTTTTCTTTTCCATTGAAATAGTCAGCCTTGTTTGATGGTACGACTTGATTTCTTTTCCGCATGTTGGAAGGTCAAACAGATATGATTCACATTTTTCTGAACCTGATCTTCCTGTTGCTGAAACCTCATCTGTAATTCCTATGTGCTACAATCCAAACCCCAGCGAGCAACAAAGGAGCAGAAAGTGGCAAAGAGTAGTTTGAGATATGTAAATGTCATCAACATCATAGAGGGAATGTGAGTCAACCTACCAGCAGAAAGCAACTGAATGGGTTATGACAGCTGCTGTACCATATCAAAGAGCATTTTGCAGCACATCACAGTGCATGCTTATAAGAATGATGAAGGAACTCAACAGAACTTATTATTCTAATTTATGGGTTAATGGACTGTTACATTATGTTACATTACAGCTTCATGATATGGCTGCAAAGATGTATTCCACTTTAAAGGTGTCTCTGGTCAATCAGATGCTTCAGTGGAGCCAAATGTATTCTGCAATGAAGTGTACTTGAACAATGAAGCCAGCACCAAGGAATGAAAGTGCTCATGGTATATAACTGAGCAGTCTTAATCTGTGGCACCAGACACACAATGTGTAGCTAATAACCTTTGTCAAAACAATAAAAGTAAGAAGTTTGCCTTGAACTTGTTGCTGACGTTTCAAATGCATTCAGTGCTTCAAGTGCAAGCTTTTGGTGATTGCAATTAAAAAAAAAAACACAATTACCTTGTCACACGGATTGTGTTTCAACGGTACAGCAAACCTTTTGTGTCACGTTTCCATCCTACCCTTTCACAAGCTGACCATTTAGGATTGTCACTGGCTTCCTTGATGTCTAGAAACTCCATTTGCAGCAAGAACTAGTTTCACCTCCTAATCTTTCTGAACCAACTTGATGCCCATAACATGAAACAGCTCACATTGTTTAGCTTTTAAAATATTTTCGACAAATATCATGAACCAGTTCACCCATTGATTATTTTATAATGTAGTAACTACCACTCGACTTTTCGTAGCTTCTACCGCCATTCAGGTTTATAATGCTAAGAGAGATCAGAGCCATATATCAGCAACAAATTTACTCAAAAATTTAAATTTGCGATGGCCTGAAGCTAATAGCCACACATCAGGTGCATAGGAGTCACTATGACCTCAAAATCTGAGGGGAATTGAAACAAATATTTTCTTATTTCCTCCTATTTGCAAAGTTCTTAGACTACTAAAATAGATTGTCATGTTGAAAGCTACCCTGTTAATTTCAAAGTTCTCTATAAAAAGTTAAAGCAACTCATTGACACAGTGCTTTCAACTAAATCAATTGTGTACACACAGTACTACAGTTTAGTAATATCATTAGATTTATTGTAACATGATCGATGTGAAGCCGCTATTGGGTCTTCACAGTGGAATTATGTTTTGAAAAGTAATACAGTTGGAGCTATAAAAACGGAATACTCAGTTTTTAAAATCTGAGAAATGCAGATTCACAATAGGGACATACTGTCTTGTTAGAAGTTCTGCACTTAATGTGGTTTTGTTGTGTATGTAGAACTTCAAGACAGCAACAGAAATCCAACTCAGCATCTACATCATGTGTCAGCTATAAACAGCTCAAAGATGCAGGTTTCCCCTCTCCTGCTCACACTTACCATCAAAAATGCTGAAAGGACCGCCAGTGCCTTTGCAGTATTTCCCTGAGAGAGTATTTTTGGAGCAGAAGCTCTTTTCAGGCTTTCATATCTTCTTTCTTCCTTCAGTCCAGTTTTAAATTTGCCCCCAGAGCTGTTTTTCCTCGAGCGTAGAAAGGGAAAAAAGGCTAAAGAAAAAACGATGGCCTGATGGAGCTGCATGCTGTATATAGCCGAAAAGCTAGTGGCCCACTGACCTCAAACCTCTATAATGGACTCAGCACAGAAATATGAAGCTTGCGACTTGGAGGCACTAACCCTGGAAGTCAGCATTTCTGGGTGAGTGGTCAGGCATGCATCCTCCCCAATGGACTATCTTGTGATGATGCTCTGTGTAATAGATGTAATCACTGTGTGCTGTGATACAGCACAAAAACACACTACAAAATGTCCATATCCTTTAAATATATAGTGAGCTCATTGTTCAATACCAAAAGTACGTATTGCAGAAATTTACTCTTTACTAAATAGAATTTTTACTGTTTAAGCAAGAGTGAAGATATGTAAAGCATGAAGACCTAAGCATGAACAATGTTTAGACCAACACTGTCTGGACTGGAGTGGTAAATATCTAATTAAATATCTTTCAATCTCAAAAATATAATCTTTGCTAAAATATCTAACTCCCTCCCATGATGTAGAAATTAAGTGTGTGTTATGAAAGAACTGCTCCTGAAGATGTCTAAGCTCTGATTTTCTCTTCAGCACAACAGTAACAAATGAGTTTTGTAATAGTTCCAAACTCTACTTTGTGTGAGAAGAGACCTACTGGAAGAAATATGTGATACTTTTAAGAGTAATTCTGGGGATTTTCACTTTCGGGTAAATAAACTGAACTGAATTTAATTTAATATCATTTAATAATATATCATAATTTATCATCCCTGAATGACTGATCCTCAAAAAAAAAAAAAAACTGAATATGATTATTAAAGAAAAAAATGGTAGAATGGATGGACCTGTCTTTAAAAATGAGAAAATTCTAAAAAAAAAAAAGAAAAAATAATCTCCTCATTTTGGCTCATCATCTCAATCTCTAATGTCATGGACTGTTTGCAGAGTTTGCCATTACTATTTGTTGTGGTATCTGACCTTGGATGCTCCAGAATGTAAGTTTATTCAGTTTATCACTTTGAAAGGCCAGTAAAAGACACACAATAAAAGTTCATGGCTCAAAAGTCCACTATCAAGGCCGGTCAAGCGTACGCTGCATGCAAATTATCCTAAAATGAGAGTATTTTTCTGCCCTACTGATGAGTTTATCAATAATAAAAGACTCCTCAGAGGAACCGCTGTTGATTCTCGTGTCATGTTAATCATCTCATTTATGGAATATGACCCTTTTGTGTGTTCTCTTCCATCCAGCAAATATAGTCAAAAAAATAATGATCATTATGGGACTGGTTAGATTTCAAAGGCTCTGTTCTTAGAAGTGTCAAGAATTAACTTGTATTTCTTGTATTTGACAAAGAGGGGCAGATGTAATGATTATTATGTATATATATATATATATATATATATATGTGCGTGTGTGTGTGCTTGTGCTTTTATAGCAATTTTTCTTTAAATCATACAAAGTTCTGGACTCTTGGAGAAGGAATTATCAAGTTAATTTCAATTGTAGAGGTCAAACTAATCATAGCTTTGTGTAGCAATTGATGAATGCTAAATATAACAGTTCCAATATCTTCATAGACCTTCAACATTGTTTTTCCCTACATCTGTGGTTGTTTGATAATTTGTGCTAAAAATCAGAAATCAGAAAAATCTGAAATCCTATTCTAAGGTCATATATTTCTGCAGGGGCAACAGCTTCTGGACTTGGAGCACAAGCTAACTATCGCCAAGGAGGAATTAGAGAAGACAGCCCTTGATAAGGTGATATAATAAGGATTTGATGTTTACGTTGCTCAATAATACCTATTTAACCTTTCTGAATGTCTGAAGCAGCTTTGAATATCTTAATCTGATCCATTCAAATGCAGCAATTAAGAACTTAAAGAAATTACATTTAAATTGTTGAATGAATAAATCATGTGCACCAAAATAAGCAGCATTGTTTAGAAGTAGTTTCTGAACAGAAGAGTAAATACCCAGATTTTTCTCCTAGTTTTCACACCCAAGATTGTGTTTTCATACTGTTTAGATTCAGTCATTTAGAGACATGCTTCAAGTTTAATTGGTAAGATTTTTTTTTTTGTCATTTGCACATATGTTTGTTGACATATTGTTAGCAGGGTTTAGTTGGATGAGCTGAAATTGCGTGAAGAAAAAAAAATGCAGATTACAAAAGAAGGTAATTTTGCAGTTCATCTTTTGGAGAACTGACATCAGGGGCTGTTGTAAAATAATTATACCTATAATTCTGTCTGTTATTACTGATTAAATGTAAATGATTTTTTTTCTACTGAACATTTATTATGCCGAGTTTTTCTTTGTGTCTTACCTAACAATGCCTTTTAGGTGTTTGGCAGTCACTTTATAGCATGACCTCTGGCTTTATGGCTCACGTACATTTTTCATGCGGATGGAAGGAGAGATTCAGGTGTCTTCTGTGTGTAATCTTTTGCGGGGACAGGAGTCACAGCTGAAGGCACTGAAGGACACAGTTCACATCTGCTTTTCAGCTGTCCTGCATAACCAGCCCAGCAGCAGCCACAGATTCCCCACCTCCCCCAGCCACCTATTCAGATACTCATCGCTCATCAACAGCTCCAGACTCACCTTTCAGCAGCCACATGCTAAGGTATTCAATATTTCACACAGTTCCATCTGATTTAATGTTATTCCAAGAGATGGCCTGGGCGTTGTAAGAAACTCAACCTTTTTATAATTGATGAATGAGTAAAGAGATTGCTCTGTTAAGCCTACATCTGCTGTAGATGAGATCCACTTGTCCTTGAACAGGATGTTTCTTTCTCAGATGTCAATATAGACTCTACCAAGCTGTCTTTTACACTGGCTTGTATAAATCGTTCTATTCACTCTAGAGAAGAAAATTAGAATTTTAACATTCTAAGATTACAAGTTGCTATTTTCACTAGTGTTTTATACATTAAAGACTATTTACTGTATAAAATATGCATCAGTGGAGACCTTTAACACAAAGGCTCAAGACAACTGGTAAAAATAATATTTTCCCCCATTGTCCAACATTAAGTGAGTTAGACTGATTACACTTCTCACTACAAAAACTTGTTTTACCTCTTAACATCATTTATCTATCACTGTGTCTAAGTCATTGTCCAACATTTCCTTAAATATTTTACACTGTCCTTTTATATTATTATATCCTTAACAGGACTGATGAACTTGATGACTTATTCTTAAATAACTTGCTGTTTTAAACCATATTTTTGGAACACAACAAAAACAAGAAAATGAACTTGAACATCTCCACATTAAATGAAACTACTTGGTGGCTTGAGATTTTGATTTGGAAACCAACCAGGCTCCTTACTTTGTACTTGTCCTGGTTTAAGAGTAGACTCAAAGCCTACCTGAGTTACATTTGACACATAACGTTTATGTTGAATATTTTTCAAATATATTTTGCTTGTGAATGACTTGGAATTTCCCATGAAGAGCTGAAGAGTGGCACGAGAGAGTGTGATAATTTGTGCTGGATGGATGGTCAAACACGGGTTTGAACAACTTATGCAGACCCTGTAGTATGCAAAGCAGATAAACACAAATAAACCATTCGTATCTAATCCGTTCATGGCATTAATATTCAAAAAAATAATAATTTTGGCCAAGAAGACCATAACTTACTAAAAAATTGAAGCAGGTTTGCTATTTTAATGCTTGCCAGGAGAAAATAAAAAGTATATCTTGACGCAGTTAACAAATTGTAGGTCCCTGAGAAAAAAAGAAAAAAAAAAGTTCTGCCTTCACATTGTTCTCAGTCAAAAATAGTTGAACTGCAACTTTTCCTGAGTTTTATTATGTTCCTTCATTGCCATTGCAAAATCAAGAGGGAGGAAGGACCCACCATATGAACCCAATCACCAATAGCAAAGGAGAGCTAGATCTCGACTATCAGCAACAATAGCTTTTGTATCCTAGCAACAACATGCACTCAGTAAAAGCAGCGTTGTCAAGGGCATTGATGTATCGGCATTTTTTCCCTTTACTTTCTGTGATCAGTTAGTCACCCACCTCTTTTAGAATAGCCTTTTATAGCAAGAGCAATTAAAATTCAAATTTCATGATAATATTCAGTTAATGTCAGTATTGGAAAATGCTTAGTCTTGACAATATTGTTGAAAAAAAAGTTCAAAACTGATACATATAATGGATGAACATAGACAATACCCGCATAACTGAGCTCTTTATGCATGGAATTTAGACCTTAGATTTTTATTTACATAGCGTCATCCGAAGGCACTTTGCAAGATAAACAGATGAAATTAATTTCCAGTTATACAGAAATATGCAATGAATTACATTCATACCAATCCAACACATTCATATAGACAGAGAAGATTCACCGTCACATCTGCAGTGTAATACAAGATAATCTAATTCAGCTTACAAGTAGTTAAAAGTTATCTGTGTGAGGAAACATAGCCAGTTACATCCAGTCATTGACTTTACAGCAATCTCTCACACAGAGCAAACATGTGGCAGTAATAAAAAGTCACTCCCTTTTCACCGTAAGAAAGCCCTAGTCAGAATCAGTCTATGTTTCAGAAGCCATTTTCTGCAACCAACTTTGAGTTTGAGAAGACAGACAGCAGACACTCAAAGAAACACTAAACATGCACAGAGAGAGCTTCCCTTAGCAAAAATGTCTGAACACACAAAACAATGGCAGGAGTAGCTCTGCTAGTGGCCCTGTGTGAAAAGCAATAATCGTTAAACAGGTTTAGTGATGGCTTACTAAATCAGTGAGATGCAACAACAGACCAGAGTATGATTAGCTACAGCAGTGCTTGTTCAAAGAAAATTGAAACAAGTCAACATTAAAAAAGGAAAGCAATTGTTTCTCAACAACATGACAAGGGGACAGTATATTTTTTTCCTCAAACCAAATTTTGAAATACATCATTTAAAACAAAACACAATAAAATGCTTTTGTAAGAGGTTTGGCTTTAAAATGTTGTTTTCTCTTTTTTTAAAAAAGAAGAAAATGCATGGCTGGATCAAAACCTCTTTAAGAAAAGAACCACCATGCTTTTTGTTTTGCAATCATTTTCCTGTATCCCCCGTTCATGTCTAAAAACAGACATGAGAATTTGCAAGTGCCTTGTGACAAAGTTTCGTCAAAGGGAAACATGCATACATTTACATCACAAATCTGATGCAAAGACAGCAAAAATACATTTTCCTCAAAATAGTTTTAGTGAAATAACTTTGCAAAACTTAATACATCAGGGCCCTGGTTTGCTACTTGTTCATTAACATGCAAAACGTTTTGCAAATACTTCGTGCATGACAAGTTGCATATTCTGGCAGTAGTTATACTAATGGAATTAGCATTTTGTTTCTGTTCAATATCTTGATTCAAAATGCACAATTTAATTTTATAACAAAAGTTAAAAAAAACTACATATAATTTTGCAGTGCTTCCACATTTTAAACAAGCATGTACAATTGCTCTGTTATAAATAACAATGCTTTTACTATGATTTGTGTAAATAGTAAAAGCATTTACTAGATTTTTGTTATACTTGTGGTTTCTTGTGTTGAAATGTTAAAGTACCGATAATAGAAAAGGCTTTGATACTTAAAAAAAAAAATAAATAAATAATGTTCAGGGACAACACGTGAGAAAAACCCAAATGGCACATTTATAGCAATTTTAATTATTGTGCAAAGTCCCTGCCAAATATTTCAAATTTCAAAAATAATCTTTGCTGTTGTCTGTTAGATCAGAGTTAGAGATATGCAGAATTTTCTGTGTGTGTCTTTGTGTACAAAATTCTCCCACAAGCTTTTACAGCAGGTCAATTTTTCGTTTTTCATTGTACACTGTTTATTTAGATGCATCCAGACTAAAATTCATTTCAAATTGAAACAGTGAGCTTTGGAACATAAAGAAATATACCTTTTTGCTACAACATTTACTTCACTGCACATCAGTGTGTACATAATGTACAAGATGCCATATGAACAGAAAATTGTTAGCTAATTATAACCTCTTCTTCAAGTGGCTATTTGTGAATTTAGTACCTTGAGTATCACTCTCTAGAGAGAAATAGGCCAGAAAATAATTACTACAGAATATAAGAGTTGGGCCAACATGATTTCAGTGGTGTTCAGAATAATAGCATGTCTAACTCAGGCAGCAGTTTGGAAGTTTGTACTTGCCTTTGTAGAGGGTGATGTAGCTTTTAATATAAAATTCAATTTCTTTCAAGCATTATGGGAGTTTTGCTATGTTCGTGCGCCATGAAAATTACTCACTGTCAAATAGTCTTTGTTGGGAGTCTCTTTAAGTCAAGGTCACAGCAGATTCAACTGGGGCTTTAGGATTTAATCCTTTTAGAAATAAAACAAGGTGACTGCCGTGGGAGTCATAGTAAATATAGGATTTAGCTTTCAGTGTAGATATTGCTTTTTGTTTTCTCTGGAAAACACTGACATTTTACGACCAATATCAGCTGTCTAGGTTTGATCCATGCAGCAACATTGGGCCTTCAAAAATACCCATTCTGGCTGATATAAAAATACAATTCAGAAGAAACAAAAATATACATATAGTTGTTATTTAATAAAAATTCAGTTCATGGTTCCAGTGGACGTTTTGGTTCCCCTCAAGCAGCCACGTCAACTTCAATCAAAGATTGTATTATTTGTTATTTTTGAAAAGCATTCACTTTGAAATCATCAAGCAGGCCATAAGATTGCTGTGTCTTATCTGCCATGATCCTGGTGAGCATTGCTGGCTTTAAGAGGATTTTCCCCCTCAGAGCTGCCACAATTCACTGTGTGCTTATTTTCGTGGGTGGTGAAATTTGACATACCACTTAAACGGTTCCTTCTAAGTTTTCTTTATCTTTAATCATCCAGATCTCACCATGACTACCACGGTGGCATTGCTGCTCCTCTGTTGTGGCATGTTAGATCACAGTAACCTCTAATTGAGGAGCTGTGTACATGTAAATTCTGGTAGCAAAATGTAAGGTTTCATTATACAATAGAAAAGATCATATTTCCCCATCATCCTCCTTTCCATGTTCAAACCAGATAAAAATAAACATCTTAAAAAAGCAAAGATACGTAGAAAAACTCAAGAAAGCAATGGCTTGATTTTTATGCTAACAGAGTTATTACTTTCCTCTTCATTAGCATACAAATGGCAGAATTTCAGTTGTGAGCATTTGCTACTTTGACAGGCTGTCTGATAAATCCTACTTAGCCCCCACTGTAAAAGTTGCTGTGCTCCATCTGTCCACTCTGCCTGTGCATGTGGAGGTGGGTCAGGCCTCGTTTAAATCACTGCCAAATTTAACTCACATTAGGCATTGAAAAACAACAAACAATACTTACTAAGCTTAGAAGAGCCAAGTGACATACAGCTGAGTCACAAATGTCCAGAACTTGACTTTGTGATTATTATCACATGATCACTTTCCTATTACAAGCTATGAAGAACTCAACAAAGTTACTCTAAGATGATGAGTTTAAGCATTTTTAATATTTCAAAAATAATATAACTCAAATAATCTAACAGCCAAGAGAGCATATGTTTAGAACAAAAGAGGGCAGGAGCATAAAATAGTATCTAATCATAAAATCAACAAGGAAACTGAAGAATAGGGAAACAAATTTCAGAGAAAAAATATGCATCTTGTTATTCATTTGGTTATATGCATCAGATTCTGCTGAAAGAATTTGTACATCCCTCCTGTCCAGTAATCTTGACTTGGATATTCCTAGCATGACCATTACGGCTCAGTGACAAACTCCTGAGGAACTTAAGAGCCATAACAGAAAAAATCAACCTTGATGTCCAACCTTCTGTTTCTGAAGTGATCTCCAAGGCATACAGAGCTGCTCTCAGACTGTGGATCACAAATCATGTTGTACAGGAGGTTTGTTGTTGCTTACATTCCACAACAACTCTGAACTGTCTTTGCCTGTCTGGTGTTAAAACCCCAATGAGCAGATTTCACAAGAAATGGCAAACTAAATAAATGTAGCCCAGACTGCTGTGTCCTTTTATGTCACTTGACACATGTCTACAGTGCCTTAAAAAGTATAACGAAACAGTATTTTATTGAAATACTGTACTTTCTAGGTATGAATAGGTATAAATCAATTGCTTTTTGTTGTTTTTTTCTTTGTTTGTTTTTTTTTAATATGGCTTGCATTTGTATCAATGTCAATTTCTTGCAGAACGACCTTTTGGTCTGTCTCTAGCCAGCATAGCACATCAAGATAATATTATTTTTTTTTTCTTTTTTTGCAAATTCTTTTTTTTAAATACCTCAATCTCTGAAAAAACATTTGTGATTAGCAATTTTTAAGAGTTATCACATTAAATTGCATTTATACAAGAGTTTAACTGTTTTTGTATAACTTCGTGAAGCATTTGGTTTTAATCTCACCTGGCTATACAGAGTCCAACTAGCAGTGGACTAGAAAATAGCTAAACAAATTGCACCAAGCCACCCCATACCACCGAGTGTAACCGTAAGCATTTTGTGTCAACTGCTGTGGCTGTTCTAGACGTGGAGGAGTTGAAAGCACAAAAGGGAACAAATCAAGACACAGGTTTATATATGCTAATGACACCTAGACCTATTGAATTGAGTCTTATCTGGAGAGTCTCAAAATTAGGGTTCAATGGAATGGAAAAGAATGTTACTTGGTTACAATTCAATCCCAATAGCCTCCTCATACAAAAACCTTTTCAAAAAGCTGAGTACAATTTGTGGCAGTGATAAGTGCACAGCCTTTCATACAGTGGAAACTAAACTCCTCTGCACTTTATGATCCCACAATGCATCACACAATGGCTTCCTCAGTCAACACTCATTTCATTTGTTAAAACCCAACATACACTGAATTTTATATTAAATTAACCATCTGGATGATTATAATGAATTATTGTACAGAGAGCTCATTTTGTCCAGCACTTTGTGAATATTGTGTGTTACATTTGCTGCTTTTCAACACAAGTCCTTCTATGTGTCAATTACATATATTAATATAAAAGTGATATTACTGTAAAATCACTGATAGTTCCATATATGTATTGTTATATTGGGTCGGTGGAAGGGGGATGGGAAACCCAGATATTTCTCAAACCAGTGACTCCCTAATCCTGGGGACTTCCAAGGTATTTCCAGGCCAGAAGAAAGTAAAATTATATTGCAATACTTAAAATAAATCAAGAACGAAATAGATGTTCCACGTTTGGGAGCATTGTCTAACTAAAATCTAATTTTGCTTTAAAATCATTTCATGAAGGAATGTTTGTTTTGTACCATCAATCTTTCCAGTTTGAGCTCCAATCATATAGTCTGAATAAACATAACCCTTTGGCTTGGCTTAATTCCATAGATAAGACTGACAATCTCACACACGGACACACATGAAGACTTCGAGCTGGTGAAAGATTCATTAGTGCGAGGATGCAGAGATCAGCAACATTCAAATGGAAGTTGCTTCATATTTAACAGTCTTGGGGGGAGAGCCAAGGCTTGTGGTCCAATAGTATGCAATTTTCATCAAAGTGATGGGAGATGATTCATTAGACGCTGAGAGCACTGTGCCAGAGAAGATAACTCAAACATTCCACTGCTTTGCTCTCCTCTGTGCACTGGTGTGATTATTTCTTTGATTAAACAAATAAAGCATATATATATAGATACAATTTTTAAAAATAAAATGATTCTCAGAAATCCTCCTGATCAACATTTATCAAGTGAAATTGTCTACAATTTTTAAACATCCATAATTTGTCATTTATAGATGACATAAGGATTGAGAGCTCAACATAATTCACCTGCAGATTCCATGAAGATCCAAAATGTCTGCTTTCTTAAATATTCAGTTAGCATTGAATAATAACAAGGTCAGCTTTAATGTGACCTTATTATTAACACATAAGTACTTCACATCCTTGAGAGTTGGAAATGCAGAGCTCTGGCAACTCTGATTTGTTTAATAAGTACCTCTCAACATCAGAAAAAAAAATCCAGAAGGACATTTAAATGCTGAAAATAAGGTCCAGCTTTGTTGTGTATAAAGGCTCTAACAGCGGAAAATGTTTTACTTCCAAGTTTGACATTTTCATTACTTTCTGCTTTAGTTTGTGAATAAAGAGTGACTTTTCACTGTGTGAAGTTTGATCCTGGGGCCTGCACACACACTTCTGGACCCATTGTAGAGAGTGAATATAACTGCAAGCTATGCCATTTTTAAAAGCATCAGTCAGCTTTTCCAATGGATGTAGACTGACTCATTATGTTATAAATTATATCACATGATTCACTTTTTTTAGATTTTACAGTGGAATTCAATTTACTTTGAAACTGCTGAATAATAAATGTTCTCACCTTAAACATCAGCTTTTTTTTTTTTACTGGAAGACCACTTCCAAGAAAATGACATGTAAAACTCTTCCCTTTTTCCATTGCATTTCAAAAAACTGTGGCTGATTGAGACAGATCCTGTCAGAAGTTTTAAAATTATGCATGAAATGGCTAAAAAGTGGTATCTTCCTCAAGTAAAGTCATTTCCACTGAACCTGCTAAAAGGATGTTACTTCAGCTGACAAAGTCGGAATGAGGTTTGGCAGTGACAAGCAAAGACTGCCTGCCTTCATTTTGCAGCTATCTTACTTTAAGCTCTCAAGAGACCAAACCTGACCTACTTTAACTGTATGCTTGTTTGGAAAACAAATACTGAATACCAAAATTTCTTTTTTTAGCACAAATTTTTGTCCTCACCACACAACTTGTAGTATAAGGTAAAAAAAAAACAACAATAAACCAAATTTTTTTAAGTCCTCTTTCAAAAGTGGATTGCTCCCTTCAGATAGGGGGTCTGACTTTAAGTATCTTGGTGTCTTGTTCATGAATGATGGTAGTATGGAGAAGGAGATGGGTCGACTGACTATGGCCTCATCTGCAGAAATGCAGGCGCTGCTGTGGTTTGTCTTAGAGCTGGCCCAAAAAGTTTAAGTTCTCAATTTATCACTCTGGCTTCAAGTCTCACCCTCATAACTTCACAAATAGTCTTGATATTGACTAAGATTGGAAGAAAATGTGCTTCTTCCATAGGAGCCATACAGGCACTCATTCTCTGCGTCAAGATAGGTCAGTTAAGGTTGTTCAGGCATCTGATCACCATGCATTCTGCCAGTCTCAGTTTGGAGGTTTACAGTTTGGAGGTTTATGCAGTGGGAAAACCTGACACAGGGGCCCGTTCTAGCCTGGAGTGTGTCCTTGTATAGAGGGATGTGTGTTTTTTTTTTCACCCTATTGCACCTATTTTATAATGTAAACCACTTTGAACTGCCCCATTGCTTGAATGTGCTTGACTTAACCTTTTCCTGATGCTCCCTCTAGCTTCATTTCAGCTGGAAATGTCTGTTTGTGGTCAACATATACTCAATAACACTTATTATTGTACATATGTTTTTGTGTATGACTGAATGCTGCTCCTACAAAAAGCAACATTTTCAACATTCCCATATGTAATTTGTGTTAAATTCAGTAAGGGTCACCAAACCCCAGTTGTGATTGCATGTCTATAGTCTTGCTGTTAATCTTTGGTTGGCTTGTCTCACTTTGGGACATGTGTATGTTAGCTCAACACACGTGCAAGTCAAGCGTCTTATACTTGTAACCTGTTGAAGCAGCAGAGCACAACAGCCAGGTCAGGAAGCTGTTTTGCTTTTTCGCATGGCTGCTGTGAAGGCTCAGAGTTTGAAACATTTTCCTGGGAGCCCACATTCTTGCAGCAACAAAAAAGCTCATTATCGAATGCTGTTGTATGGCGTTTCTGGAATGTTGACCAAACAGAAAAGAGAAAAAAAAAATATGTGATACAACCTGAATTGAAAAGTGTACCCTGAAACTAAAGCAAACTGAGCTGTGGATTTTGTGAAATATTGCACCTCTATTCCCTCTCCATTGTATTGTGACATTTTGAGGTTAGATATCCACTTCAAGTCAACCTGCAATGGCAAAATTTAGCTTCAAATAGTAAACATATTGTAAGTACTCTGGTCAAGTAAGTCAAAATCCTTTTCATCAGAGCTGTTAAATGCCTATGTACTTTTCTAAACCTAACATAAAGAGGTGTCTACTTTTCTCTTCAGGATATCTCCAAGGTTCAGAGAATTGTTTCCTCCAGTAAATCACCCATGAACATCAGGGAAATAAGAAGAGAGAGTGTTGGAGTTAAAGAGTGCCAGATGGAAAAGGTGAGCTTTTGGAGTAATTAATGGTAATGGTCTATTTGACTACAGGCCTCGTATTCATGAGCTCCATCTTTTCATGAAATTCAAGCACCTTCATCAGAAATCAGATCAACCAATTTACTTCAAGTGCCTTCATTAGGGTTAGCAAATTGGCCAAATTGGCTAACTTACAAGATCTTTAGCAAGTTTCACCTTGGTGATGAAATTCTTTCAAACTGTTAAAGATTAATTACGGTAGATTTTTTTTTTCTTTTTTTTTTGCATATGGTTGAAAAGTAATACAACCTTCTAGGTGTTGTATTTTTTCATTAAATAGACTTATTTTTTGTGCATTATTTAGAGATGGCATTGTGGACGTACTTTGACTTTGAATGTATTTATTCAGGACCATAAACAAGGACATTAATCTCATCAGAAAAGAGATGCACTGCACTAGATTTAGTTACTGGCTGATTTCCATCTGTAGTCCTTAAGATAGACAAAAAAATATATATATATAACATATAAACACAATATAAATCCACAATACATGAAAGGATGTAAAAAAACAAAAGCTCTAACATCATAATCATAGTTGACATTATCAGAACTGTAAAAATAGTCCTGAAGTGAGCCATGCACTCAATCTTTTTCTAATGAGCAGTTTATTTTGCCTTGGGGAAAAGGATGTTCATCGTTTTACAGTTTGTCATGAGAAAAATCCATTTTTTATATGCTTATTATTTGATTATGGGTCCTGCTGCACCAGCTTTTGTTGTCTTCCTCTTGAACAGTGCCTGTCACTGTGGAGAAAATAAGACCGTCGCATGTTTAAATGACATGTTTTAAGTCTACTCCCACACAGCCTCTCTTAATTAAAAAAAAAAAAAAAAAAAAAAACCCACAAATTTTTTTTTTTTTGGAAAAACCCTTTTTGGGAATAATTGGGTTTGCACTCTGGTCAGTATGTTCCCTGATAATCCAGAGAAATCTTTTTATAACCAGCATCAAAAAGTTACAAGCGCTCTTCTTTTGTCAGTAGTCCTTGCATTTGTTCTTTAAACTTGACAGGAGTCCCCTTCTGTATATTCATTAGGCACAATTAAAAGGGCAGGCACCTATCTGTGTGAGATCTTTCAGCTGAAAATGACTGTCAGAGTTACAATCAAGCTGTGATGTAACAAAATTGGCATGGGCAAGACCGTGTGAAGGTCCAGATCTTCAAAAGAATACTAGAAAATGTGCTTTATTGAAATCAAAATAAATCTAGAACAGTTCCTAGATCTGCTTACCCTGCCAGATTAGGTAATTAGAGTGAAAAGGTTTCCCACAGTGGAGAAGGGGAAACCTCACAGACCGATGGCCATTGATGCATTATTTGACCAGTCAGGCTTTTGTGTTAGATTGGCCTGGGAGAAGCCATTGCTCAGTAAAAGACACATGAGAGACCACTGGGAATTTGACAATAGCCAGCTGAACACCTCTCAGACTGTGAGGCAAAATTCTCATTTCTGATGAAACAAAGATTGAACTATTTGTCCACAATTCCCTACACTGTGTGTAGAGGAAAGAAAGCTGCAGATATAATACTATCCCTACAGTCAAACACAAGTGCTGTAAAGTTGTTTCTATTTTCCTTTTATAACTGAGCTTGGAAAATAATAATAATGCAATAAAATATAGCCCTGTTAAACAAGAAAGATGAATTTAGATTCCTTTAGATTATGTCCTTCACTTCTTATTTGTTTTGTTTTAATTTGGGAAGAGAATATACATTTGTCCATTTGTATTTTGTAATTAGCAACAACCTTTTTTTTAAAAACTGAATACAATGACTGCTGTAAAATCAATTATTTGTAGATTTAATTTTAGATTTCTAACATATTGACTACTTGCTTAAATCACATTCTATCTGGTGAAAGAAAAATCAATCAATGATTATGATTGATAAAACATTTTGCTCACTGACATGGCTGTGCTCACGTCATTAGTTTTTAATCTAAACAGAAAGATGATACAATCACTATCTGCAATGTACTTGTGTGCTCTTGCTTTTCTCTAATAGACCGCAGGTGAATGCTTCCAGAATCAGACGGATGGATCAGCCCCAGAAAGCAAAAGCCTACCAGACATTCAGGTATGCTGTGCAATACTTCATCTGCCAAAACTTGGCTAATTATTAATTACAGAGACTATTTTATGCTTTGGGTTAATTTACTGCATCATCGAGTAGCCTAGTCAGTGCATTTTTTATAATTGCTATTTAAAGAGGAGAGATGGTAATTTGTGGCTATTATATTGCATATCCTCCATATTCAGGCTGTTGGCTATTTACATCATAACCTTTATAGGACATGACGATGATATTATCATAAAAATTGTAAAGAGAAGGACCCAAATGTAGAGACAAGACATCAGACAAGTTGTTCCAAAATTAAACTGCTTAGACAAGAAAAACAAATCAAAAACTCAAAGTCCTGGGAGAACTTGAACAAGAAAACATGAACCAGGAAACATGCTGGATGTAACAGTAGGGTTTGATGAGATGAGAGATGTTGAAGCTGGAGAGTTGATTACTGACAAGGAGCAGGTGGTTGATTATAAACCAGGTGTAGCTGTGAGGGAAGGCAAGTAACTGAAGTGAGATGAGATGAAATGGGAGAAATGGCTGACAGAACACAAAAGGAATGTGGGAGTAGAAGTTAAATACCAAAATAAAGCAAAACACAAAAATATAATTCCAAAGATCAAAAATTCCAATTAAACTCAATTTGAAAGACTTCTTTAAGAAAGACAACCTAAACGTAGCTAGCAGGATGACTACATAACTGATGACAACCGCTAATCAAAAGATACTGAAATAAAAGAAGAAACACCACCTACATCATATTGCTAAGAAAAGGCAACCAATCCAGTCAAATCCAACACTCAATGTGTCAGTGACATCTATGCAGTGTGATTTTCAATGGTCTGCCAAATTCTATGCATAGTTGTCTCCGTCAATCTAGTATTGAACTGAGTCACACCTGTTTGGCAGATGGCAAAACAATGCATCTCATTTTAAATGCAGTGCAATACGTTGTAACTGAGCAACTGTCTCCCATTCCAAGTGGCAGAAGTCCATATTTAGAACACACATGCCTAGAATTCAAGAACATTTTGACACAGTTCCAATGGACACATTTGACTTTGTTGGTTTGATTTATAGTAGAAAACATGTTTTTTTTTTTTTGTTGTTTTTTTTTTTGTCTTCATGTCATGGGAGCCTGGGTAGTCGATGTGGAGAAAGAGATGTTATTTTATGTGATGCAGAAGCATAAACGAGTCAGTCTACATGAAGTGATTCTGTTTTGTTTATGTTTTTTTAGTATAAGTCAAAAATAACATCCAAAGAAATATCTATTCATTAAAAGTCTAATTTTGCCAAATATAAATGCCTACGTCTTTTTGCAAAAGTGATACGTAACATCTTCCCCTGCTTTCCAAACCTTTCCATTGTTTCCTTTATTGCATGGGAAATTTTTCAAATTGGCTTACCACAGCAAGCCTACAATCAACTCCTTCCCCACATCCCTCATTCACAGCCCTTTTGCCATTCAGGGTGTAGTAAACAATGTGATTAGTCGTAATTTGCATTCTGGTCCCTGCGGATCAATCTGCATCAAGGCGCTCTTCGTTTCAGTCAGTCTACCTTCATTATGTGTCCTCATGTTCAATTTATGAGACTGAAAACTTGAGAGGCTCCTAGCTTGATGTGAAGATGTTCTTTGAAGGGTGGACAAAGAAAAATGTCATAGTGTGACTCGGGACTAGATAAAATTGAGTGAATTGTAGTCTTAAGATCCACATAAACTACTTGCCATTCTTACTAATAAAACATTCAGATATTTTTTTTTCAGTTTGAGAAGAGTTTTATTCTGCATGAATTGCCTGTAAGGATACATGTGTTATTGGCTTGAACAATAAAATGCCTTCAGTCTTTTGCAGTAAAATGTATTACTCATTTAATGGGTTGGAATTTGAGAGTCTAACATTTCCCTAGCATTTGTCAGCAGTTCCTTATCTCGGAAACATTATCTCACTTTCCCAAAATAATGGCCTAAGTCTAAAAACATAATCACCACCTCATTTTTGCAAGATTATTTAAGAGGGGAAAAAAACAAACAAAAAAAACACTTTTGGCGTCACCTTATTTTGTGATGATAACTTCGGAAGTAACTTTGCGCTTTTTACTTCCAAATTGATTTAAATCTTTGGTAACTAAAATGCATTTTGTTGTGATTTTACAGATTTTAGACTTTAGAAGACTATAAAGAAGAAGGGCCTGCTTGTGAAGTGAAAAGAGAAAACAAAGTTTCATTTTCTTTATTCATCAATACCAGTCTGGAAATTGAAGCATGTATCTGAGTTAAGCCCCCTTCACTCTGCCTCCAGCTATACTCATATTACCTCTATCTAAGATTCAGTATAATTAACTGCATCCAGAAGAACTCCAAGTTATTTCTGTCCAGATTTAGTTACTCAGAAGTAACTAAATCACAAGTCAGGACGTGCAAAGGACCTTTGTAATAAATGGAGGATTACTTCCCAGCAGGGGAACAACCCTAAACATACAGGCAGAGCGGAAGTGACAAAAATGCAAGTTTGTAGTTGGCAAAGCTGATAGAGAAACACCCAAAATACTTGTAGCTGCAATTGCAGCAAAAGTTAGCTCTATAAATATGTTTACTTATGGGGCAAAAAATAAATGCACAATTCACATTCCAGATTTTTTTTTTACTTTCACAACACCGTTATGTGCTGCTTTGTGTTGCATAAATGTAATGAAGCTGTAATCATCAAAGGGTTATGAATACTTTTGTACAAGCCACACTCGATGTGGATTTGCAGTGTATTTATTTTATGAATAAATGAAAAAAGCTACTTATATGCCGGTGTGGTTGGGGGAGTTTTACTGCTGATAAATGAGACGTATAGAGAAAAAGGAAATACCAAAGCACACAGGGCTGTTTGTTGTCAGGAATCCTCATAACTAAGTGAAATGCCCAATTTTCCATTACAATTAGGTGATAATTAAATGTACTTTTTTTTTCTTTGTTTTTCTGTTTAGCTTGTATCATTTGGTAGGATCTATACTACTCATTTTCATTTGCCATTTTTCTGGCATTTTGTTTCAAGATGAACATTTAATCTATAGTCTACTGCCAAGCAGAGCTGTGTGTAACTCTGTTTCTTAGCAGTCAGCAAGCCTCAAGGCATTCTCTGAAGTGACACTGGTGAGCACTAAACAGATGCTTGGAGGATTTTCTTTTTCAGAGTCTATGTGTCATCTCTGTCACTGCCAAAGATGACTTAAATTATTAAAATGGAAGAGAAGGCTGCTCTTGATCCTGAACTCGAATCACAAAAATATAAAGATTCAGTTTTAATGCGTTGTGAACGATGGACACAAATTGGAGAAACACATGTTTTCAAAGTGACTTATTTTATTTGTAATGTTTAGATGTTACATCCGTTAATAAGAACTTTGAGTTCTGTTCACTAATGCACAGCATGAGTAGTGACCTCTTTTTTCAGTCAACCAGATTAAGTCCATGCATAACTGCATCTTTAGATTAAAACCCTGCAACAGAATTAACACTATTTTGTGCAAGTTTTATGATTTGTCATAGCACACCAGGAAAACAACTATAACATGAAGACCTAACACAATTGCACATCATCAGCTTGGAAGTTTGCCTCCATCCTGCACTAAGAGGGTGTGATGGTTAAATTGGGTGCACAGCATTCACACACAAGCAGCAAACAATAATAAAAAAAAATAAAAAAACGGAGCAGCCAGAGTTTCCACATCAATAATTTATGGGTGAAACACTTCTCACCATCCACATTAAAGTACACAGCATTGCACAAACTGTTATTTATCTAAGGAAGCCATTCACCAAAAGGAGACGATACTACTGGCCCTGATGTGGAGCTGCGAGAGAGATCAGTGCATATATGCTGCCTATCAATGCAAGCTCTAAAATGCATACTTCAAAAAAACAATTAGTATCAGAGAGCCTGAATTAATATTTAAAAACTGCTTTACATTTCAGAAATATTTAAATTTCCATTGTACTGCTGAACATGGCAAAATTAGGGAAGCAAAGAGAAATAAATCTAACAGCCCATGCTATAATTTACATTAGGTAAAGCAGTGTAAGGTTCAGTAAATTGTTTTACAATGCAAGACTTATAAATGACATAGATTCAGTGCACACAGAGTGATATATTTCAGGTATTGCTTTAGTGCTGATGGTTTTGGCTAAAGAAAATTATAAACTGTGTTTCTCAGAAAATTTTAATATTACATGAGACCAATATTAAAAAAAAATAAATAAATAAATATATATATATATATATATATATATATATATATATATATATAATTTTTTTTTTTTTTTTTTTTTTAAAAAGAATTCCCCACCTTCTAAATTTATATAAAAGTTCTTCAAA
>NW_015113314.1:281929-284477 GCF_001443285.1 Poecilia latipinna | reverse complement strand
CTCTTTTGTGGGGAAGTTAATACTTTTTTTTTTTTTTAAAAAAAACTTTTTTTTTTTTTTTTTTTTTTTTTAACTCAACAGCAAAAGGACCAGGTGCAGAGTGAACAACTTGACACAAAGCTGTCACACGACAATAAGGATGCAGACGGCGAAAGCAGCAAAAAGACAAAGCTCCACGAATACAACTGAGCAGACGGCATGACATCGCAGAGCAGCCTGCATCGCCTGGAGGATCTTTCTAAGAGCACACACTTGCGCACTGTTACAAGGAAAAACGTGCGCCCACACATTTTGACTTACACGCTTACTTTTTAAAATGCACACACACACACACACACACACACACACACAAACATGACCAAACACACAAACAGCAAGACATATGCATATGAGCATTGTTAGAGAAAGCTGAGACACTGGAACTGTCAACAAATTTCAAACTGTCATCTGACAACCGTCATAGTAAAATGGCATGCGTTTAGATATTCTTTTCAAAGGTAGCAGTGGCACTGGTAACTTGTTTCATGATTGTTCATTTGTTGTTTAATTCTCTGAGTTTTATTATAAGTGAGGACACTGCTTTCTAAATGTGTGATCTTTCTAGAAATACCCTTTGCACTGGTGAGGTCTGACACTGTTTCCTGTGATAAGTATATCAATTGACGAAAAAAGTACGCCTATTATTATTACTACTACTACCCAACTTAGAATATTGTTTGTCACTCATTGTAGCAAGGTTAATTTACTCCACATTTTGAAATATAATGGCTCAAGTTGGCTGGCCAACTGTTCAACGTTTAATATTCAGCACTCTTTCTGCCTTTAACACTCCTGAGGCAAAGAGCCAAAGACTCACAATGGGTCGTCTCCCTGAGAATGTGCCATGCACTGAGTAGTAACTCCTAGCTACATGTATCTGTGTTATCTGACCTTCCTGTGTCCTTTAAATAAACTGTAATTTTCAGTAAATGTGTGAAGAATAAACGGTGATTTGTGGGAAAGAAACGAGTGAGCCTGTTTGTGATCCAAGAAATGAATCCTGGCTCAGGTTTTGCACACTCTGCATACTAACAGCATGTCATACTTTCTTGCATGCATCTAAAGCGCTTGTATAGAAGGTGTCACCGTTTCTCCCAAAAGATAATGGTCTAACTGTGCAGCCTTCAGAGATATTTTCAAACAGAAATACAGAGTAATGATCCTAACAAAGTCAAGGAAATATTTTTTTTTTCAAAACATTTTAGAATGAATTGTTCCAGGAGTCTTCAAATCCAGGCCTTGAGCTCAAGCATCCTATAACTTTTAGATGTGTCTAATTCAGAGTCAGGTCTCAAGCTTCTAATTAGGCATAGATAGGCATTAATACTCTAAGAACACAAGATGAAAGAAGTTCATTTTGAATTTGTGAATGAATCAGAACATTTTTGTTTTGTAATGACAGAATTAACATCTGTTTATTTCTGTCTTCATATTGTCTACTTATTACCCATAGAGCTATTTCCACACTGTTGAGAACGAGAGTCTCAATCGATGAATCATAATTTGTATTGACACACGGAGCATAAAATCAGCCAAGAAAAGCATTCAGACTTTACTTATTTTATTAACTTTCAGCGCTGAAAGGAGACGCTTTACCATTACATCCGAGAAGAGTTTCTAAAAAAAGTCTGTGCAGCGTCTGAGGAGAAAGAGGAGGGCAGCTGATTATATGGACGGAAGACACTCCCTGAAATCACACCATATCTCTGTGGCCTGATAAGTTTCTGTTTCTCGTGAGAAATGGACCTTGGTGTCTAACAGAATCAAAAATGTAACTCTTTACTATGGGCCCTTTGTCTAACAGCGTGTGACTCTTTCTCGGCCTTGGTAAAGCATCTCAACACATAATAGTAATCATAATGATTTAACTAATTTACTAATCTCAACAACACTAAATAGGGTTTCAAGATTTTTCTTGTGAGTTGGAGAAATTTTAATGATATGGAAACAATTTTCTAACTCTACATTTAAAACCTTTGTTCTCAGTGGTAAAGATGTTCACATTTAAGGTAGGTATTACAACATAATGAAAAAGACAAAGCCTAGTAGGTAAATAAATGAGTGTAAAGTGCTTTTATTCAGATATTTTCAGCAAGAAGTATCCTTGTAATGTTGCAGCTCGCTTAGCAGCAACAGCATGTTGGAGGTTTCTCTACTTCAGTCTTTTACCACAGCATTTGGTATGGGAGACTAAAATGTCCCTATTAAGATGAAGCTATAACTACAACATTAACAAATTGTTATGACATATAACATGCCAATGTCCTATCTGTATATAAATTGGGTTTATTTGTTTTGTAGAGTGCCATTAAATTACATTTGTTGTAAATCAGGGCTTTGAAAATAAAATATTTTCAGTTGAATTGAATTAAAGTTTACTAAGAAATTTTTCAAATAACTTATGTTGTCATTGGTGACATTTGGAGGAGATACAGACCTAAATTGTTAAATATATTAAACCATACTTAACAATAGGGATCAGGTGATTTTCTAAATATTCATGCCATAC
>NW_015113314.1:223323-279329 GCF_001443285.1 Poecilia latipinna | reverse complement strand
GACTCTTTCTCGGCCTTGGTAAAGCATCTCAACACATAATAGTAATCATAATGATTTAACTAATTTACTAATCTCAACAACACTAAATAGGGTTTCAAGATTTTTCTTGTGAGTTGGAGAAATTTTAATGATATGGAAACAATTTTCTAACTCTACATTTAAAACCTTTGTTCTCAGTGGTAAAGATGTTCACATTTAAGGTAGGTATTACAACATAATGAAAAAGACAAAGCCTAGTAGGTAAATAAATGAGTGTAAAGTGCTTTTATTCAGATATTTTCAGCAAGAAGTATCCTTGTAATGTTGCAGCTCGCTTAGCAGCAACAGCATGTTGGAGGTTTCTCTACTTCAGTCTTTTACCACAGCATTTGGTATGGGAGACTAAAATGTCCCTATTAAGATGAAGCTATAACTACAACATTAACAAATTGTTATGACATATAACATGCCAATGTCCTATCTGTATATAAATTGGGTTTATTTGTTTTGTAGAGTGCCATTAAATTACATTTGTTGTAAATCAGGGCTTTGAAAATAAAATATTTTCAGTTGAATTGAATTAAAGTTTACTAAGAAATTTTTCAAATAACTTATGTTGTCATTGGTGACATTTGGAGGAGATACAGACCTAAATTGTTAAATATATTAAACCATACTTAACAATAGGGATCAGGTGATTTTCTAAATATTCATGCCATACTGGACTGAAATGTTTGCTGTAGGCTCATATGACAGAAACGCACCGCTCTAGTTAATTTAGCAAGCTCTAAATGTTTGCTAAATATTGAAAAAAAATTGCTTTTCCCTGTTGGAATTCCAAAAGAATAGTGACCTATAAAGCTGCCTTATACTGCAGTTCTCTAACAGTGAGATTTGGGGACTTTTGTCTTCTTTTTTTATTACGGCTCTTGCCATCCTGCACAATGCATGTGGTGGCGAGATAAATTCAGACTTTCATCCAGCTTAGTGGCCTAGAAGAAGCAGACCTATCTATCATATCATATGATAAGAGAAAGTTCTTAGAAACTGGCAGACAGTTAGAGCTTAATTATGTTCGCAGTTTTTCTTAAAACAATTATTTATTATTGTGGGATTTTTNTTCTCTTGCTTTAGAAAGGAATTTTTTTTTTTTTTNTTTTTTTTTTCAGCGGGACAATAAAACTGCTACAATAAAAGATGAATATATATTACATTTTTTAACATGTCTTACCAGGGATTCCAATAAAGAGGCCATCCCCATAATATTTACAGATTGTGCCTCTGCTACAGCAGAACCATACCTCACATTCACTGACATAGAACAAAACACGCATGAGCACTTAACAATTTTCTTTGTTTTTTTGTTTTTTTTGTTGCTGGTACATTACATTACTTTACATGATTATAATTTATGACATGTTTTAAACCATAAAGTTTAGCTGACATCAAATTTTGAAGCAGAGAAAAAAATGTTAGCATTAGCTAGTAACATTAAGAGAAAAATAAGATGTAAATGGGAGGCATATTTCCGTGTTTTTCTATGTGGTGCTAAACTGAATGCTGTTGATGGGTACATTTTATAGCAGAATACTTACCACTATGGGAAGTATTCTGGCTATGGTAACTTCCCATAGCCTTACCACATAGCTTAGCTTAGCCATACAGTAATCTGTGTCTAAGTCACATCAAGAAACAGGGCTGTTTAACTCTAACCAAATAGCAACTATAAGCAAAAGTAAATTGTGAAGTAAACTGAGAACATGAGCATAAACCAAGCAGTGTGAAATGTGCATATCATTTTTACCAGCATAACTGATGCAGTGGGATGGTAAGGTAGTGTGGGCAGTGGATGAACATGCATCTTCAGACGAGGCAGTTTATCTCATCAATAAATGAGGCAAAAGCCTTTAACTTACTGGAAGCAATATGAAAATATCTGTGTTAACTAATTTCACTTTGTAGAAATTGTTTGATGTAGGCATTTTTATTTTTTTATTTTTTTTTTTTTAGAATATTTGTTATGTATCTTTTCATAGTTTGCTAAAGATCTTGGTTAAACCTTTTACTTTCCCCTACCTCTTTGATTTTGGCAGTCAACTTTCATCTGTCACATGTGTCAAATAACACATCCTAGATCTGAATGAATGAAATATTCTCATTGAATACTTTGTTCTGTACAAAGTTGAATGTGCTGACAACAAAATCACACAAAAATCATCAATGGAAATCAATTTTATTAACCAATGGAGGCCTGGATTTGGAGCCACACACAAAAATAAAGAGACATTTTTTGAGCAGTATATATATATATATATATATATATATATATATATTTTTTTTTTTTTTTTTTTTTTTTTTTTTGATGACTGAATAAGTTTAAGTTTTGGATTGTTTCAGAAAATATTAAAATGATATTTGACAAGAACAATGTTGGCCTTAAAATAATAACAATAAAAAAATAAATATTTACTAACAAAAAAAATTATTTTAGTACAGTCGGTTTTACTACTCAGTGAACCAGCAAGTATAAATATGAAACATGCCAAATGTAAAGAAAAATAAGACAGGTTGAAGGTCAGATAGTGGTCAGATATCCCTAAATGTGTCATTAAAGAAGTTATAGATGCATATTTCCAATAAAAGTACAACATAAATGTAATCAGATCTGTTAACATGTTAAAAACTGGACTTTGTTATTATCCAGATGCTGAATGATTTTTATCTTTGAATGAAAACCATGTGGAAATACAACAGGAAATATTAAATATTCAATTGAGATTTTGGGATAGGTTTGGAGTGCTAAGCACTGCTAAATACCTGGACAATGTAAAGTATTTCACTTGTCAAAACTGAGCAAAGATTATATCTAACAAAACAGTTACATCTTTAAAAAGCCAAAGAATAAACTCCCTAAATCTAACTTTTGAATGTACAATCTTGATAAAGATGGCTGTTTAGTGTTGTGTCCATTGTAGCAGATAAAACAACTCTTCTTTTTAAAAAACTTCTTTATGTGCTTTCAAAGACACTGTGCTAAGCAGCTTTGTTGTCTCAGTATTTTTTCTTGACATTTGTGTTCCTCTACAGATTCCAGAGTGCCCATACTGATAAATTTTAGCCGACAGGTGCTGCACTCTATTTTGAGACCTATAATCCATGTTTTTTGTAAGTTTGAGAGCTTTCGCCAGGTTGGCTCTATGTCATGCTGAGAAGAAAACAAAGGGGATCGTCGCCAGGATTTGGAGACCCACAGCGTATCTTTCAAACTCTGCCACATAAGCTCAGAGCCACCAGCGGCCAAAGCAATGGGAGAGCACGATCTTGGTCAAGCTTGCTCTGCAGCACGCAGGCTTGGGATATGATCAAAGTGACAGTGTGGTTTTTGTATGCCATCTCCATTTACTGCTTGCTGTTCGCTGCTTGTAATAATGATGTACTTTTCAAGCAAAGTTAGACTTTCTTTATAGGCGAGTTGCACAAGAGATCAGTTTTCACAAAGATCAACTTGATGATGGTAAATGTAAAGGCAGCATGATTCACTGTGGCATAAATTAACTCATCTAAACATCTAAAAAAAAACTCTGCATGTGGCTCCACAGATTTCCTTTTAGCTGTGTACTGTCTACTCTACATTCTGGCAAGATAATTAAAGGAATTCATACACTGCTTATTTTTCACATTTTCCCTCTTACAAAGAAGGGAGAGGTCTGTAATTCTCATTTCAGGTACACCTCAACAAAGAAAATCATATTGTATGAATTTTAAATATTAATTTTCCTTTCAGTGCATGAAATATGCCTTAACACCTACCAATTATCATATATTTTGCCTCTCACAGATCTGTTAGTTCAGTTTTAAGAAGCCCTCCTTCCCTCCACTGTATTTACTGCTCATTTGAACTTTTTACCTGTATAAAATTCACCTGTTCACACAATCAGTTGGTCTCCAACTTCTCCACCAAGACCAAAAGCCTGTCTAAGGACACCAGAGATGAAACTGTAAACCTGCACAAGGTTGAAAAAGGCTACAGAACAATAGGCAAAATGATGACTCAAGAGGCTTGACAGTCTGTCTCAGATTGGTGCTGAATGGAAGATCTTGCCTTGTGGCGTGTCAATGATCATGAGAAAGGTGACATGGTAGAACCTGGTCATTGACCCAAAGAGAGCTGGAGCCACAATCCTACAAGTTATCATTAGTAAATAGGATTAGAAGAACTGTCTTAATACAATGCAACAGCAGATAAGTGTCTATAAAATAAATCTGTAATTTGTTTGCCATTAAAAATTATCAAATAATTTACAAGATCATTTGTTTTATGTATAAGTCTTAGAATTTATGAGGAACCTGTTATTTTTAAGTATATTCATATAATTTATATTCCCAGTAAGTGCAAGATGTTTAAAACATCTTTGCTGAACCAAATGGTAATGCTGTATGTTGTATGGAAAAGATATTTTGATGCACGAGTGTTCTCACTTGAGTGCACCTTCAGGGTAATGGCATACAGACAGACTCGGCTCCAGGATTGGGTAGTCATGGTTTATATAATTTTGAAGTGCATGCCCCTGAGGAACACTTGAAAAGGTTGTATTCTAGGTTTTTTTGCTGTAATAATTTTTTTTCCACCCTTTTTCTCACTCTTGAACACCACATGTAGGTAGTGGATGAACATGCATCTTCCGATGAGGCAGTTCATGCAAGTAACTGAAGTCTGTTGCAGGTTTGATTGGTCATGACAAGCAAACTGCTCATTAGTTTTTGAGTATTATTCACTCTGAGCTGGAGATTTTGCAGACTGTAGTCTCAACACGACTGAGGTCAAGCATACAGTCATATATGATTACTGCTAAAAAATAATGTGGTTTTTACCACCTCTTTATATTCAACCTCCAATAAATAATGATGCATATTAAACCATTTATCTCTTTTTGTATACTCACTAATCCTGTTAAGGGTTGGAAAGAATCCCAGCAGTTATTGGGTGAGAGGAGAGACAATTTTTAAACAAAAAAATCACAATAGTGTCTGAAAAATGCAATACTTTGACTGAAGTATGTTCCATTAGGAATTTAGAACTTGAACATCAGTGTAGTGTTGCCACTATACTGACCAGGCTGATGATCAGCAGGTATGAAAAGCACTTCAGCAAGTCTGTGACAATGAGGAGTGTATCAGCATACTGACAGGAAGGATTTCCAAAGGTTTCATGGAAGTAGCTGGCATCCATCAACATGGGTATGGCTGGACCAATTTAAAAAAACAATTTACCATTGTGAGAAAGATGCAAGTAGTATTATTATAAAATATTATGCTTATAGTCATGACAACAGTAAAACTTAATCAAACAATGAAATGCTGCAAAGAGAAGAAGAAACCAACACAGACAGTTACCAAATTTATCTTGAATCAGTCTTCCCGGAAGTTCAAGTGGAGGGCAATATAATGCATTTGAAAAATTTAAAATCTACATTTCAGACTTTTCAATCTTTAGAGTCTTACATTTTTGTGACAGGAAAATTTTAAAATGACTGAACAAATGTAGCTTTATTCCTAAGAGTTTTTTTTCCTGAGAAAGCCTCCACCCCCTGAAAGAACAGGACAGCAAGTCATACATTTTTAAGTTGCTGCTGAATACACAAAAAAACACTCAAAAAACTTATTTTACAAGCTGTACCAAAGTTGGGATGTTTATATTTTTTAGATCTCCAGCCATGAAGGACTTGTATAACTAAACTATTGATTCAACAATGCACTGTACTGAGCTTCAACAGGAAAAGTAGTTTCAGGAAGGAAACCCTGTGATCATTGAGAACTTATAATAAAGGACTAAGACAAATGGATGTCTCTCTTTTCACCCATTCATTTGGAGGACAACATCGGGAACACAGCGTGTCACATAAAGTCCTTTCAATCTGGAAAGACTCAGACGGACAAAAGGGGAACAATTAAAAGATTTAATGACAGGAATGAATAATAGTTCTTTGGCGGTCGGACCCCGGCAGCAAATTCGAGCTGAGATTTGATGTGAACTCGATGAACATCCCTATAACTGATTAGGGATGCTCTCCCCCCGGGGCCCGACACTGGTGGTGGTGGTCAGGAAAGGGTGCTATCCTAGAGAGCTGAAGGATGTGGGTGGAGAAGGGGAGGTGGTGGGTTGAACGCAACTGTGAAGCGGCTGATGGCTTGGGTGTGGATCCTTTATGCAGAGCCGGATTGCTGATTGAACACGCCGGGTGAGGTCCAGTGCTGAGGTCGGAGATGAGCATGACGTTGATGGGCGAATGGAGGGGGCGGAGTCTTCCAGTCTGAACTTCCGCTTTAGCTCCATTTCACTGCTGGTGGGGAGAAGATCCACTCCATGTCCCAGAAGCTCTGGATCCAAACAGGTGACTCTATCATTCAGTTGAAGGAATAAAAATTTATCCTGTTTTCATTCAGAACCCTTGATGCAATATATTCATAATTCAATATTCATAATTCTTTCTGAACTGTGACATGATTGCATCTTATTATTGGTTTCACTTTATCAATTTCTATATGTTTTTGTTTTATCTTCCATAGTTTTACTTTCATTAGTCTTTAATATTTTTCTTATTAGCACAGCAAGTTTGTCGATTAACATGTTTAACTATATGGTAAAAGTTTTAATAAAATTTTGTTGTTAATAAACTCTTGTATATTCAGTTTATATTGAGAAAATTGCTATTCCACAGCATTGATGTTCAAATAACATCAGTGCTGAATTAAACATTTATATGTTATTAAATATATAATATGTATCTATAAACGTTGATTCATATTACTGAATATATACTTAGTAACAGAAATTATTTATTTGAAATCCAATATGTCAAGCTATTTCTCAGTGTGTAAAAAAAAAAAAAAAACACCTTCAGACATTCACACAAATGCTAAAACAGGAATGCAGTGATCAGCAAAACGGAGCATTGTTTTGTCTCGTGGACAAAAATTGTCTTTTTTTTCACAATCTTTCTATACAAAGTCAGAGACAAGAGTAATGAAGTGGGAAACGATATAAAAAAATGTTTCACCAGGAATAATCTGCAAGCCTTTTCACAGATGAACCAAAAAAGGAGTCTACAAAAATTGAGATTTGACAGCACAGATTTGACAGCAGTTAGTTAAACTATGAATAAAACAAGGTGGCAGAAATAATCCCATCCTTTCGTATTTCTGTGCTGGACACCTGCACTAAATTGACTCTGTCTTGACAGAAGTGAGATATTGCTTCTTTCCTGTAGAACACGGTGCACCACCTGGTTTGCAGCTTCATGACTCAGACTCCAGCTGGAAGATGAACCCAAACACACTTTAGGGCTCTACAGAATGTCTTGAAGAACAAAATGGATAAAACATGTAGGGTTTTGAGATTTTGCTTTTTTTTTTTTTTTTTTTTGCGGATCACTGTCAGTTTGTGAGTCTGCTTGTGTCTGAAGCAAAATGGATGCATGAGAAGAAAACAGATTGTTAGAGGCTTAACTCTGAATAATTAACTTCCCCTAATGAGAATTTTGTCAGCCTTTCAAAATTAGCTTTCATATCAAACCAAAACAACAAACAATGTGACTGCAAGTAGTATTATATAAAATAATAATAATACTATAAGCATGACTGTTGTCATGCTTATAGTCATGACAACAGTAAAACTTAATCAAACAATGAAAAGGTGCAGAGAGAAGAAGAAATCAACTTCAGATTTTTTAACATTTGAAAAAATGCTGGTATCCTTACTGGCTCCTGGGCCCATGAAATGAATTCCTCTGCAGAGTCATGTCTGTTTTAATGCTATCTCAGGACTTTAAAATCCATACTATGCAATATTGATTTTTAGCTTTGTGCCCATTTTACAGTTTTCTCCTTGTTTTTCTAAGGACTGTGTTGGTGATGCTGTTTGCATGGGCAGAATTGTAAGGCATAGTCATGGAAAGAGATCTCTGTATTTGAGAAAAGGAGTCATCTTCAAGCCTTCATCTGCAGACTGCACTGGTTTGCATCTCATTGTGAAGTGGCCAGGTGTCAGGAAGCACTACACTCATCTTTAACCTTTTTATTTTAATTCAATGTATAAATTTGAACATTCTGGGTAAATGCACTGCTGAGATATTTGTTTTGTGGTGTGTCTTCTGTGGCAGTCATGCCGTGTTTCAGCTAAAGAAACACTCCTCTTTAGCTGAAATACAGTATGACTCCAGCTTCTTAAGACGAAGTGAGTTGATAAGAGCCAGAGTTAAATTGGTTGAGAGTCTGAAAAAAGTTAAAATATTTAAAATAATAAAATGACTTAAACTATGCAGACATAGGATGTTTGTTTGATATTTCATTATTGGAAGTAATTGTTTCTTATGTGAACGTCAACTTCTATGTTGTCTTTTCCTGTTCTTTCCAGAATCAGCCTATCAGCCTGAAGTGATAGGCTGATTTGAATTGAGAAGGTGGAGTTTGAAGTGTGTGTATATAGCTGAACTCCTGGATGGAGCAAAGAGACTGATGGAAAGGCTGTCATTTTGAAAGTTGCTGTGAAAACCGATAAACCAGCTTTGTTTGCTGTACAGGCAAGTCTGAGTGATGACTTCTCTTTACCACGCCACACCTCTCAGTGTAAGGCCATGATTCTCAACTGAAAAGAAGTGAACTGCACCATCTGAGTTGGGGAATAGGCTCTACTTTGAGCAGTTGACTTGACAATGAAGAAGTGACTTAGGTGCCTTGCTCACTAGTGGCAGGATGGATTGGAGCCTTGTTTGCAGGAAGGTGGGTAGTTTGTTGCGAGGAGGAGGGTTCTGAGACAAAAGGCAAAACTCTTGACAAAATAATCATCGACTGAAAGGTAGGTGGAATCAACCTTAGACATAGGGAGAGAAGCTTGATTATTCTGAGGATCCCAAATTATAGCTATTGCTCCTCCTCAAAAGGAGTCAGAGGCGGTTCTGGAATCTGTTTAGGATGCCTTCTGCACCTCACTGTGGAGATTTTCCAGGAATTTTGCACTAGGATGAGACCACAAGACAGGCTCCAAACCTGCTGGAGTAACTAAGAATCCTTTTTGGCATAGAAATACACTGAAGTCCTCTAAAATAAGCTGGACAGTGTTGCTGGGCAGAGAGACGTTTTCTCCTGGACCTGGTACACAGGCCACATGCCTCCGATAACCCAAGGTAACAGATGGATGGATGCTGTTTTGTTGTTTATGCAGTATTCGCATTTTAATGGTTATATCTAAATTTTGTGTTTTATAGTTTATGTTGTTTTCAAATAGAATTTTCTGGCTATACATTTTCTTAGGTAATGACTGACATTTTCAGGAATTGCATAAACAGGGAACTTGTATTATTTTATAAGCCTTTGTGCCTCCCTTTGAAGGGTTTTCTGGGCATATCTCACCAAGTAGATATTCTTGGTGAGACATGCCCACCATGCATCAGAAGGGTTTCTGAGACATCCCCAACAACCCAGTATAAAATAAGCAAAACCCAATAAATGAATGGATTATACACAGATTAGTGAACGTCCCATTCATTCAGAGGTTGCAAAAGTGTTTTTTTTATGTTTAATAAAAGACCAATGTATAATGAAAACAGCAAACCACATTCCCACATTACATAGTGCATGACACTCTCACAGACAATCACTGTTGTAGGAACTTTTTGTGTTAATCTTTTGTAAAAAGCTTTCTACCTTATTCATTTGTGTTGAGGAGAATCTGGTTGAATGTGATTCAATTTAATTTATTCCATGAGATTGCTCTATTTATTTAAATGAAAAAAAAATAAATAGGTGTTATTCCATGATCTCTTTGAATCTTTTATTTTTTAACATTCAGCATATACAGTACAATCAAAATCACTCTCGTACAATTGCATCCAGTCAGATGCTGGTTAAAAGCAATTCAACCAGTATGCACTCAATCCCTTGATTATAAAAATGATACAATTATACATTCCAGGTTGGTCCACTTGCAGCATAACTTAGATCTGACTCTGTGTTATTCATAAATTCCTATAAAATCAGTTCTATTCTCACTTCATCCAAATATAAAACAATATCTTATTTGCATTGATAGTCTTTCAAAAAGTGTTTCTTTACACCTCCCTGTTCAGGTTTATAACAAAAATTACATTAGTGTATAGTTAAAACTGGGGGGGGGGGTATCCTTAGCTAAGTTTCACAATTGCAAAGGTCAGCTGTAATGTGACAGTGAAGGACCCTCTCTACTGAAATACACAAACTTAATTAAGCTCTCAGTCTAATTACACAGCCTGGAGCCACTTCTTTCTCAACTTGTCCTGTTGGGGCTGATGCCACGTTGAAACACACACGAATGACTGCTAAATCTTTACAGACTATGCACAAGTGTGTCAGGATAACCCACTTCATCTGCTCTTTCATCCCCAGCTCTTTAAGTGCAGCTTGTTAATGTGCTGATAGAGTAAATGATTTTAATGAGGTAGAGGCTTGTGATGGAAGACCTGGCTTACACACTCATCAATTCTAAGCACCCAGGGAAAGAAAACCTGGGTCAAACAACAGGTGGAGATAGCTTTAAAGTTGTTTTGAATTCCAAAATAAGGAGCACATGACCCAAGTACATCAGTACTTTAGTTAGATATCCATCACAGATAAGCATTGACTTTACTTTCTTCTTTTTTTTATCTCTTGGTATTATCTGGAAACTTTAAGAGCAAGGTATACTATTTGGCAGGAACAAATGACTTGGGAGGAACAGATGAGACTAATCAGCAGAAGCATCTCTGAGTGAAAATGGTTAGGATCTGCTATTAGGAAAACACAAAGAAAAATATTTGGTAAAAAAAAAAAAGAGTGATACGAGGCTCATTAGAAGTAGAACTAAACATAAGAAAGAGCTCGATAACAGTATTAGGTTTCCTAAATCCAAAACATTAAGATATGTTCAGCCACAGAGGTTTATTCTGTTATATTTGTTATTGAACTTAGAAAGTCAAAGTTATAGATGACATACAAGAAAAAGGGGAACAAAAATGCAAATTATCATGGAGAAAGACAATGCATTGACTCATAAAAAAGAGGAATCTGAGGAGTTGTTCTTATGTGACAAAGCTCTAGCACCAAAGCCCAATATCAAGTTAGACAAGTTTCACCCTCATTTAGAGACCAAATCACTGCAGGAACACTGACAGGGCTGAGGCAGCCTTTTCATCAAATAACATCATTCAAGGTTTTACTGCGTCATAGCACAAAATGACCTTAATATTTCTGCCCAGCGAGAATAGAGTTGATCAATAGCAATGAGACGGGTAAGATTTCTGGCTGACAACACTCATTTTCCGGTCTTTACACTGGTGCTTAAGGCTTTTCTATAACTCTGTCTCACATCATCTTGGTCTATTTTAATGATGTAAAAAGTTAGAGTTGTACAGAAATCAATGTTCTGGAAAAAATTATGAAACCAGTAAAGAACAAAACAAAGAAGAATCATCCTCAGAGCAAAGCAGATATTGTGTGTTTCTGTATTTGAAAACAACCTTGAACAATGACAAATATAAACAATATGGACAAAGTCTTAAAATGCTTTATTGCTTCATTTTTGCATAAATCAGTGTAATTTACCTCCGACTACTACTTTCTTGATATTTGTGTTCTGTAATCGACCGGCCCTTGAGTAATTTGCCTCCTAAAGCCATGCAATTCCTCTGAGGAAGGACAAATTTGTAGTCTGCTTTCAGAAAAGCTTACAAAGAAAGCCTGCTCTCAGTAAAAAGTGTTGCACAATCACCCACTTGCTGAGAGCAGACTCAAATATTCTGAGTTCACAACTGGGCACCATTAAAATTTGAATGAACAACATGTTTTATAAACAATAGACTGGATTCTACAAGAAGATGTTGCTAAAACACCACTTTTTGAATAATTTAGAAGTAAGCTCCATAGGCCATCGTTTAAAATTGTCCACCTCTATGTTAGAGGCCATAAAAAGGCTCATTAAAGCACACAGCTTTTCTCAACATATAGCAACTGTCACCATTTCCTCTAATGCTGAAGTTATGAAAATACATTTTCCACTAATCTTGGCTCAGTATAACCCTTATTGGCCTGATGTAAAGCAGAAACAATCAAATGTATATGTCTACATATAAAAAGGCTCACTCAATAAGTGCATTTAAAATAAAAACTAGTGATGTTCCAGTACATTCCTCAAAGTGTAAGCCTGAATTTGGAACAATGTTTTTTTTTTTTTTTATTATTTAATGCAATTTTTCAATGATAAAATTTCCATAGTATTTTAATTTACTGAATGGATCTGCAGTAAATATTAAGAAAAGTTAATAAATAAAAGATGACGTAAAACCTGTGAAGAGGATGACTGTGCAGTCCAACATCAGCCCTTTGCCATAATTGATATTTGATATAATAAAACATGCCTTTCAATTATTTCTCTTATTTAAGCTTTTGCAATTAATGCATGTTCCTTTCTAAAAGAAGTAAACATACTGGAATCAAAGTAGAACAAACAACACAAAGCCCACCTACCTCTCTTTAATCTGAATCTTAGACATAATCAGATGTTTCACGGCATGGTGTTGCATAATTTTACCATGCATCTAACTTTGTTTTCGTTATACTGCAGTTATGAATAAAAGGATGTCAGACACCCACTGGTATTGTGGATCTACACAGCATGCTCTCATGTAATTTATGAAATTAGCGCAGTGAATATTATTCTAAATGTGCTGGGGTTATAGAAACCAGTAGAAATATTGCAAAGGAATTTCTGCTGTTTGAGTTATTAGAAAAGTATAACAAAATTAGGTGAGTATTAAAAAGTTGCAGGAGGTTGGTCAATGGTATAATTAGAATTCTGTGATATCTTGTAACCCAGGATGCTTGGAACATTTACCTTCAAGTGATCTTTGAAGCTACAGCAGTGGCAATCTCCAAATAGCAAAATTAAGATACTGCTGTGGATTCGATGTGTTGGTACTGTAGTAATTAAAGTATTTTCTTTGGAAACAAGAAACTTCTTTGCATCTTTTACATTTTAGCTCTACAGTTTTCCATATTTGAAATTTATACTTTAATATGTCTCCTCATTGGATGGGAAATATGGGAAATATCTTCAGGTATTCTGGAAACTGAGAATTGGCAGAAAACATAGCTCATAAGTCAAATTCATAATTTTAAGCTGTGATCCAGACAATTTTATTGATACTGCTGATTGGTGTCTTTTTTCACTAAATACACACTGTCAATATGAACTCAGCTGAACAATTGATAATGGACATACACTGAAGGATTTTCCACAGGTATAAAGTTTGTTAAAAGAAAATAGAAATTTACAGTTAAAGAATATTATTTTTCATTGTGTATTTGGGTTGGTATCAAAAGATGACAGAAGAAACTACCCAGTCTTCTGGCATTAGTGAAGTGAATTCCATAGTGTCTCTGGAACGTTTGACAAATGTTGACATGAGTTCTGAAACATTCAAGTTGCACTGGAGTTACTAAAGGCTCAAAGTTTTTATATTTGAGGCAGAGTTCAACTCCAATGACCCCCCACTGGGCATGTAATAAGTCTGTGTGCCTGCTGGTCATTTTCAGTGGAAATAACAAACAATCCTGCAGCTCTGCAGAAAACTTTGAGGGGATTTGAAAATCATCATAATGGAACACATTGATCTGAGCATATGGATTTAATGTAACCTAACATGTTCATTGAAAATCCTTAAGGGCTTTGATGAGTTGTGATAATTCAAAATCCAAGCAGTGTTCTCAGTTACATGCTAACTACTTTTACTGCAGGCATACAGAATACAATTGAACACTTCTTAAAGATTAAAATAATGCAAATACAATGAAAAAAAAAGAAAAAAACAGGAAAAACAAAAATGGATATTTAACAGAATTGTAATCAGTTGCCTTGTGTGTTATGATATTTCAACGGAGTTGTGTGGAGGCTTGTTTTTGGGAGGGTAGATTTTATTAATTTCCAATGAAACAGCAAAACAATTCCACAAACTGAACATAACACATTGGTTTATGCATGACAAACATTTCCAAAATGAATTTAATTGATTTTCCAGAAATGTCTGGTTAGTAGCTTTCTTTCCAACACATGTTTAGAGACACATGTTGAAAAAGATCAGGTAAAGAATTATTTCAGGCATTCTTCACAATGTCAGAATACAGTCACTGGTACACATTTCCTCATGGTTGAAGGTCATATATATTGGAAGAGCTTTGTTCTGCTTAATGGTGCTGGTTATCCTAATTATCTTAAACAGTTGCACCTGTGAAGGTGTAGATAAAAGCCAAGGTCTTTGGCTCATCAGTGTGGTTGGAGCTGTTTCTTTGTCATGTAGATTTGATTATGGTGTCTTTGAATGTATTTCTTTGGCCTTCAAGAAAGATTGTTTATTTTTGTTTTCTTCATGCTGACCTCAGTAATAGTTACATTAAAAATCTGGCAGCAAAAACCTAAAGTGCATAAAATAAAAAGGGTTCTGATGACAGTATCAGGGTTTTTGTTTTCCAAGTGTGAAATGGCTATGAGTTCAGGCAGTCTCCCTAGATGGGAGATTAAACATGACTAGAGAGTATTGTAGCATGTCTGCCACATGTCACACTCTATGACATCTGGATTTATACAAGCAGCTCACATGTGGGCTGTAAATAATGGTTTTGTCTGCCATCAGCTCTAGCACATCTTACACCACAACAAACCCTAAAAGGTACATAAGCATCATTAGGGAAAAAAAATGTAGCCCTAACATCAAAGGCTCTGTAGAACCAACCTCCATTTTCAGAGCCTCTTTAATAATTGAAAGACCCTTGAAATGAGGATAATTGAAACTATCCTGTACTTGGCAACGCAAGGGCTGAGAGATGAGAGTGATGAAGCAGACTCAAAAGTCCAAAAGGGTAAACACAATTATCATAAATGATGCATCCTAAGGGACGACACCGTCTAGCAGCGCAAGAAAAAAGCTTTTTTTATTTTTTATTTTTTTATTTTTTAAGTACAGATTCACTCTGGGGGAAAAGCTATATAAAATAATAATAATAATAATAATAATAATAATAATAATAATAATAATAATAATAATAATAATAATAATAATAATAATAATTTAAAATGAAGAAATACAGCTATTTTCCTCAGAAATTATTTGTGTTGAATTGAGAGGCTTGTTACTGCAGCCATTTATTACATTGTTTACAACTTCACTTTCTGAGCCAACAGTGTATCTAGCACTTGGAAAACCAAATTGCTATCTCCATGTTGATCAAAGCTGGCTGTTTCCTCATTCAACGAGATTAATTACTTGAGCCTTTGTGCTAACTCAGGAATCATGAGTCTGAGGTCCCCCTTAAGTTGGATCCTAAATCCTAATGCTGACTGTTGCTACATTATTTTTAGCTGAAACATTTACTAAGCCATCGACAGTGAACAGTATCTACCACCAAATGAACATACAAGTAGGTGGCGTTATAGAGGATGGTGTCAAACTACAGATGATCTATATTTCTGTCTCCTACATAAAATGAAAAAGATGCAACTAAAGATGTGGACTAAGAGGAAGACAGCAAACTCGGAGATGTAGCAGAATCACTGAGTTTGGTTGGTTGACTCCCTTGAAACATGATGGACTCTAGAAAGATGGGTTCACTGAGTCTGGAAACACCGTTGACTTCAATAATGTTTTTCACTGTCTTCTCTCTCAAGCTTTCTGCAAGAGTCATCAGGGTCAGTACAGCCCTCAGTCAAAGGATGGTTCCACATGTACAGCAAATACAGAAAATCACAAATTACCAAAAGCAGGAAAAAACAATATGCCTCATTTGAATCGGAGCGCTTAAAAAGTAACTCAGATTACGTAATCTGAGTTACTTTTTAAGCGCTCCGATAAAAAGATTTACCACCTCTATTGCTGATTAAAATGTTTTTTTTTTGGAACTTCAGTCATTTTCTTTGTGTACTTTGGGTTCAATATGGAAAGTTAGATGCAGATTCCAACTTTGAAGTCAAAACAGGGGAGTCCAACCTGGCAACTTGCATGTTTTAGTTTTAGTTCAAAAACCTGGTAGTAGCTACCTCCTCAGTGTATCAATGTTCTGCAGAGGCCTGCTAACGAGCCATCATTTAATTCAGGTGTGTTGAACCAGAGAGAACAAAAGAAATTCGATATGCCTGCCCTTGAGGATTGACTTTAGACCCCTCTGAGTTAAAGATATGCTGAGGGTGTATTGCATCAAATTTAAAGAGGCAGAGTTGCTTATATCTTATTTACTTTATTCAGTTATATTATATTACCTACATGTAGGTAATAGAATAGGTAATAGAATATCACATAGGTAATAGGATATTACCTATGTGTACACATATTGTTACACATATTCTTTTTTTTCTTTGCTATTTAACAGCTAAAGGACATAATTTTAGCTGTTTTACAGTTAAAGCACTTACTCCAAACATTACAGTTTGTGGTAAGTTTGTTCCAGATATTTGTGGTACACAAAAACTGAATGCTGCTTCTCCATGTTTGGATCTGACTCTGGAGATTCAGAGTAGACTTGAACCAGAATACCTGAGTCTATAAATGTCAAGAGCAGCAAAATGAAATTAAATAGCATATTAAATCAGCTTCAATAATAGAGATACATCTGCAAATGCAAATTTAGATTTTGCCTTGCAGTAAAAGGAAGTTTGCATTAACCTTGTCTAAAGATTCCAGTGAGTGGGCTCAGAAGTGTTCAGGGTGGACTTTCACTTTGTGGAATTGTGTTATGTTTAGCTAAATTAATATTCCATATTCCTTTTCAAAAAATAAAAAAAATAAAGGCGAGATGAAAACGTTCCTCTCAGACTGTTGCCAGTGGAAGAACCCAAAAGCTAAGATCTAATAAAATGGGATTTGATGAGTGCTCTTTGTAAAGCACATTTTTCTGATGCCAGCATTAATGTACATTTTGATAATACTTAAGAGCAGAAGATTTCACCTCAGTATAGATATTTTTTTCAACAATGAATTCTAGACTTCTGCATTGCAAAGTCTTTGCTGGCTGTAAAGGAAAAGCTAATGGGTTCTTGACAGGCCTGCCTGCAGCCCTGAAGTGTCACATTAGAAGGTATGTGTAAAACAAATAAACAAAGATGATTATTTGCTGTTTCAAATGTTAACCCCTTTTTACTGGATGAATGAGACAAAATAAGGTCTGAAACATCTTATTGCTCAGCATCCCCCAGGCTAGAATGTATCTAGTTTGAAGTGTTCTGAGAATAAATTAAAACATCACAAAGTAGAATTAACATTTCTATTACATCTTGTTTTCAATGAAAATATACAAACAAACTTACACTGACTTGTTAGTGAGAAACAATGCCTTCCAAAATCAAGGTTCTTAAAAACTTTTAACATATGAAACAGTTCTTGTTTATTTCACATCAATCTGACTTCTGGTTCCATTAAGCTTCAAACTCAAGCTGGAGAAAGTAATGACTGAAGGAAAAAGACAAACTGTGTCAAATAAAACAAGAGCTGAAATTGCTTTTGAAGGGTTTCTTTTCCAAGGAACTTAAAAAATTAAGATAGTTTTCTTTTGAATTGTGATGTAGCTACTCTGTATGTTTTTACCTAGTGATGAAGTTCTATTTTTGAAAGTGTTTTTGATTGGAAAGCAACGCACTATGTAGAGTAGTTTGATTGTCTTTAGTCTGTGAAATTAAAATTTCAGTTGATTCAAACAGAAATTAGGCCAGCATGGCATAGAGTCTATTCTTCAGTGCTCTGTCTGGGATTTCTCCCATTGAACACGATTTCTCTGATTGAATTTCAACCAGGCCAATCAGCGTACAAAAGGAGCACTTTAGAAAGATGACATACATTTTCTGAACTGGCCTGAACTGTAGTCTGCCTGTAGTTTGGTAATGGCAGCGAGGAAATGAGCAAAGCCAGTCAGTTTTCCTTGCTGACATCTCATTCAGCTTCGCACTTTTCACTTCACAGTCAAAGTGGCACATTGTATACGTCACAGCCAAACATTAGTGATTAGGTAAAACTTCAATAGAGTCTATGCCTCCAGCAAAAATGTTTCTCAGTAACCGAGGGTCCAGATCCTCTGGGAAATAGTACATAGAACAAGGGTCTCTTTTTAAATATGCACAATGAACCATATCCAAGAACCTTTTTTTTTTTTCTTTTTACAATACCTGACTTTCAACTGAAGAGGAGATAAAACAGCCCAATGGAAGTAGATCACAAGCAGGGAGGTTTAGATTACAAATGTCTTTGCAGAGGCATTCTGTAAGATCTATTTCCCTTACAGGGAGCAGAAGGCCTCTGTGGCCCAAGAGTAGTGTCAGAGTGGTTACTTTGCGGTTACTCTTGAGCTGCAAGAGGTAACCTTCATAACCCTTTGTTTCCATCACTTTTCTTCATCACCCATTTGATGTGCATAAAAAAGTTTGTTTTAAATGTTTCTGAACTTGCATGTGCTGGGCATTCACAAATAGAGAATTATCTATGTTAAATTATGTATCTTTCTATGCGATCAAAACCAAAGGCTGATCAAAAATGATTTGTCCAAAGTATAAGATTTCCTTATTATGTTCTTAATGTTTATATTCAAACACGAGTCTCTGAAAAAAGCAGAGAGCAGAACCAAGCCAGAAAGGCAAAAACAGAATAACTGCAACATGCTGACATTGTAGAAACCCCCTGATGATTTGATTTTTATTGTGATATACAGAGAACACCTGTTATAAGGAATCTGGGATCAAATTCTTAAAAGTAAGAGAGAGAAAATGTAGCAAACATTCCAACACAGAGTTATGCAGCTCACCAGAATACTTCTTTTAAAGAAATCAGGATTTGATGAAATGCATAAATTGCTACAACTAAATAAAATTTCTTTTCAAAAAAACTTTCAGTTGGATTGACTGAATGCTGCTTAAAATATTAGATGACATTTAAATCAACCTAAATTTGACTGTTATGCTACTTAAAACGTATTTGCATATTTGTTTTTCTGTCTTTTGTTGCAGGTGAATGAAATGCAAATTTCTGTCCTCTCTCTGAAGTCCCTTGACAATCTTTGGATTCAATTTCTTACCTTTGATGGATTATTAAATCCTACAACTACAGCCCACATCCCATTTTCATCAAAAAGAAGCTGCATCAAATTGGCTCAATGAAAGACAGCTTTGACTTTCACATTTCATTTGAGTTGGCAAATAGTCAAGAATCCACACACAGAATAGTAAGCAGAGAGGAGATGTTTAACCTTTCAAAATACTTTGGGGGTAAATTGCATTTAAAAGGTCATTTTTATTAGTTGTGGGAGGGCCACTGGCACCAGACCAGGTCAAAAACAGATCCTATAATCGTCCTGGTCAGAAGCTACTGACATTTTAATTTAGTCCTGGAAGAGCTCTCAACTCAGGAAGCTCAAGGGTTTTGAGGTAGGTTACACCAAATGTCATCTTTCACTCACACGCGCACATTCACATTCACAAAAACACAGAAAATAAAAAGCTGTAGATCAGCATTTCCTTACTTACATTTATAAACATAGGAAATCTTCAAGTGGAAAGGCACACAGATTCAGTTTCTGGGTCTTGATGACAACACTTAACCTCCTTGAAAAAACTGACTATGATTTGTAAAGCTGGTGCAGAAACAAAAATGGATATAGGTTTGTTTTTACCATTCAAGGTCACTGGGAATGGTGGATATCTTTCCTCCATAATCCTTATATCCTCATATCTGATATCACAGCTCAAATATCCAAATGTCTTCAATATAGAAATGTAAGGTGATGGCAGGGATTTTAAGGTCATTACTAGAAAATAATACACAAAAAGTCTCCTACTGCTTATTGGTTCATTGTTTAGCCAATGAACCAATAAGTGACCAAAATATAGTTTGGTCACTTATGTGACCAAACTATATTTTGTGATGTGACAAAAATGATTTAAAAAATGTAGTCACACCTATACTGAATGAATTCAACATTGTTATGAGCCTTAATAATTGCAGAATGTTTGTGTGTAGAACTAAAGAAACAAATATTATTTTGACCATACACGTCTGACACCTATTATATAATCTGATTGACTCCAGTGCACAACTCCGAGCAAAAAATAAAGGCAGTAGCAAAAATCTGAGTGCACTGGTTACTGAAGGCTGTCAAACAGGTGAAATATGTTTACTTTGTGCTGTACTTTTCATCAGAAAGCAACTAATTTTTCAAGCTGCAGACAGTCCCCTGGGACTTCTTACTATCAGGATTAACCAACAAAAGGTTGACATGCACAGGTGATACTGACCTGAAACAGGTGCCTGCACAGATGTCCTGTTTTTAGTCGTTTCTTATTCCATTTTTAAGTGTCTTGCATAAGTCACATCAAGTAAGTGAGGATAATTAAGAGCTAGTTATTTAATGCCCCTTCTTTGCCTGGTTTTATCTATTTTGATAGAATTAAAGTCCCTTTCTCCTATGGCTTTTATCTCATTTTTTTTTTCTATAAATGAGTACTGCACAAAAATACAAAAGAAAAATAAAATAAAAAAAACACATTTAGGTAAACGTTGCATTTTATTTTCAAATGCAACAATAACAACCAGCTGTGAGGAGACAGAAAATGTATTGTCTTATGGTATGATTCACAATATATAAATTTATTATATCTCATTATGCTACTAATCAGTCACTTCTAGTAGCCTCTCAGCCACTCTAAGTGCAACAAAAGCATAATTTTTCTGCCAATTGCAGAGGCCAGGACTGCAAAGCATAGCCTTGCTATGTTTATATCCCGGTAGGTGTCAAAGTCAAGAGGCAATGCCCCAGGCAGTAAATCCCAATTAAATGCTCATTGAACCGTTAAATGTAAATTTCATTATTTTTCAGTTGGCTCCAGACTAAATATGAGCTTCTGTATGGTTATTTGTTCTCAGTCTAAAATATCCTGGCAACTGTGCATTAAGATTCTAAATATCTGGCATACACCCTATGGTAGACTATGGGAAGAATGCTCCAATAATCTTTTAAATGAACTCCAAACATACATGTTGAATGTTACCTTAACACCAAAACCTGCACTCCAGAAGTAATGTAAAATAAGTATTTATTTTTTTTAGCTTTAAATAATATCATAATGTTATTCTCTCATCCAAAACATACCTGAAGTGTTGCTTTGAGAAATCCTTGAATGACTACTACTACTATGAAGCCTAGTGGTTTATCATATGAACTACTTAACTTCTCAATCCAAGTGTTGTGCTTTAATAGAAGTCAAATTTGGATTGAAAAAATATAATTGCTTAAGACAATTATTAATAAAATTAGTAATTTAGATCAAAATTACAAAGACTTCAGTATTGAATTTGGCTTGTGTTACCTGGTGGATATTGTGATGACATTCTGAAAGTGGAGCTTCTTAAAGAGACAAAATATGAAATAATCAAATTGTGAAGTAAAACTGTCATATTGGAGTCATGTTGGACATACAGTGGTGCAGTTGGTAGACCTGTTGCCTCGGGTTCAATTCCAGGCCTGGGGTCTTTCTGCATGTTCTCCCTGTGCACGCGTGGGTTCAGTCAGTGTACTCCGGCTTCTTCCCACAGCCCAAAAACATGATTTCAGGTTAACTGATCTCTCTAAATTCTCTTTAGGTGTGGCTGTGTGTGTGTGTGTGTGTGTGTGTGCGTGTGTGTGTGTGCATGATTGTTTGTCTCTGTGTTGCCCTGTGATAGACTTAAGACCTGTCCAGGGTGTACCCTGCCTCTCGCCATTGACCACCCCCACCTCCCAATGGGATAGGGGTGTAAGAAAATGGATGATGTTTGATGTAGCATTTTTATAACTCAGGGTAACATTATTGATTGTGCTATAAAATGGCACTATGTGTCTAGAAAATACAAAATACCCCTGTCACTCCTTCAAATGTTTTGGTTTGGGGCAAAGTGCAGATCAACCCTATACATATCATACAGTATGGTGCATAGCCTACGGAGAAGCCATAGCTAAAGCTCCAATATGTTAGAGTCTGATTTTTGCCTGAGGAGGTCAAGCTTTTTAACATATGTGTAACCTGAAAGACACACAAGTGCACAGTTGTGTGTCTTAGATTAAATACAGTTATCCATCCATCTATCCATCCATACAAGTGCATTTTAATAAAATATAATATTATTGAAAGGATTTAATTCACTAACTTAATTCACTAAGTAAAACACATCATATATAATTACATAGTTAAATTGAATTGTGCAGGCTGTTGTCTTCTGTATGATTTAGTTTTTTGTTGTTTTTTTTTTTTTGCCTACAGCAAATGAAAACTTTGCTTTTTATTTTGTTGACCATCAGAATATTACATTCGACCAGTAAGCAGCATTTTTAACATACATATATAAGCTTAATTAAAAGCATTTTAATTACCTTTTTAGAGGTTATAATTTTCAAAAGGTTCTTTTAATCTGACAAATGAAACTCTCTGGAATGCATATTCCAATCTACCAAGATGTACCTGCATGTGTCAAAGAATGTCACCTGTGGTGAAATGCACCGATGATGTACTGTAATAGATAAATGCAACTAAATAGAAAAGCTATTATGTTAGCCTTTTGGGCTATGCTGTAAATTTGTTCATTTTTTCATTAAAATTCATAAAAGAAACTTAACTCTACATGCCTGCTGGTTTTGGGGCTGCTCGACAAACTCCAAACATAATGCATACATTTTCAGATTTCAACCAGTGCATTTTTTCCCTTTCCTTTGTTCTGTAACTTGTTGGTTGGTGTTTGATTTAAATAACTTGAACATCTTCAAAATTAACACTGGAATGCTTAAAATTCTGCAATCTAAATTAAAGAAATAAAATAAATACATTGGCTTGCAATGATTTATCTTTATTGATCAAGGGATCTTTCAATTCTCTGGGTTCTCCTCAATCTTCAGTTTTTTTTTTTTATTGTGTGTTTAGTTTTTGCTTTTCTATTTTTAATATATCAATTTTGTGGGATTTTAGATTGGCAAAAAAGAGAAATAATTCCAAGACAACCTGTACAGAAACAAAATAAAGTTTGAGCTTAGAAAGAAGAAAAGCTGTAGTGCCTTGCTGAATTACAGCATTTCTCTTGCTTTTCTTGACACTAACAAAGTAAATACAAGAAAATGAATTAACTTCACCACTATTATAGTAAAAAGCAAATGAGTCAATGTTCAGGCAAGTAACTAAAATACCTCAGGTATGCTTGCTGCTCTATTTGTACATAAACCACTGATAAAAATGATGCAGTTTAAAAGCAGGGCACACTACTTACTCATATTTTGACTCTCTTTGAATATCTAAATATCTATGCTCAGTATGACATGGATCACTTCTGTCATTATTTTCTTTCGAGTTTAATCGATTCAGTAGCAGGCAGTTTCTAAGTTCTTTTGTTGCTCCTAATGCCTTGTGTTTTAAGGAGACATTTCAGTCAGAATCTTTTTTTTATTATTCTTTCAAAACCTTAAACTTTAGAAACAAACTATAAAACAATGCTGTCAGCTGCAACAATACCCCCAATTACAGACATATACAATAAACACACAATAAGCACAACATTTTATTGCATATTTTAAGGTGCTTTTCTTGTAAAATTTGATTTATTCTTCAGCCATGCAGCAGAATAATCTTTCTTAAACTTGAAACTTTGAATCTAAAAACAAATATTCAATACTTAGACAAATACAGTAAAACTAAGTTTACATACATTTACAGATTTGGTTTGTAAAGGTTTGTTCTTGTGATACATAAGTTATACTCTGTAATTTCATGTGAATATATATATATATATATATATATATATATATATATATATATATATATATATATATATACACACACTTGAACTGAAAATTTGGGTAACACTTTATTTGAAGGGGGGGTGAATAAGACTGTCATGACTCTGTCATAAACATGATATAACACCTGTCATGAACATGAACAAGCCTTCATAAATATTTGACTCTTGACATAAAGCGTCGTTCGGTAAATTATGACACTTTTAATACAAAGTTGACATTATTCAAAATGTCTTTGTTATGACAACTTAACATTAACCAAGAAATTATTACTGTTTAAACTTTATCTTTAATAACATAAAGTTACCTAATTTTTAAAGTGCAATCAGTAATACTTTTATAACAAATTTATATCAGTAATGATTTCTTGGTTAATGTCAAGTTGTCATAACAAAGACATTTTGAATAATGTCAACTTTGTATTAAAAGTGTCATAATTTACCGAATGACGCTTTATGACAACAGTCATAAATATTCATGAAGGCTCATTCATGTTCATAACATGTGTTATGTCATGTTAATGAAAGTGTCATGACAGTCTTATTCACCCCCCTTCAAATAAAGTGTTACCAAAATGTGTGCTATAGGCTTAATAGAATGCAACAATCGGAACCTTGCAGAATGGTAAGCGGTTTTTCAGATAACTGCTGACATTTTCCTCTTTTTTGAAACTACAATTGGCTGTGCCCACCTTTGTGTCATTTCTTGTCAGATCCTGTCTAACTTAGTCACTCTCAACTCTACACAGCTGTCGCTTTTTAGTGTTGCTGTGCTTCCAATGAGGAAAGCAACTAAAAGTTAACTTTTTGACGGTGACTCTTGTATCCGTCCCATCATTTCCACTCAAACATCACAGTCTGTGTATGTCCAGGCAAAAGGTTTTGGCATGTCACTTTTAACTCTTTCTTCCATTTACATTTGTAGCTGTGGTTCAGTTACCTGCAGTAGTGTTTATGGTAAGGTAGAACAAAATGTTCTCAGGGCTGGATTCCAACACAGAGGGAAGCAAAATATTTTTTTCTTTGAGTCATTCTTATCTGTTAAATATTTGCAGCCTGACAAAATGGTTGTGCTCACATGGAATGAAGGTATTTAACTAGTTAAAAACACATTTATGATGCACAGCATGCCTCAGTTGCTTATAGAATCAAAGCCACTGTAAAGAAACGAGATGGGATTAACCTAATTCAAATTTTCATTTGCTATTTTTAGGAGCAATAAACGTCATACAATTAGGTCAGCACGACATTTCACTAAGCATTTCAACTTTGTTTTATTTTTTATATGTTAAACACACCACTCAGGTCTGCAGCATTCCCAGTACCAAACATGGTGATGTATCATTTATTTTTTATGCTCTACTAATGTTGATCAAACTTACAGAAAACTGCACAAGAGCCAAACTACTTAGCTCATTTACAACAAAGTTAAAAACCCAGCTGTTTAAGAACTTGAACATTGATTAAAATATTTGATGTGCATTTGATGATTATACAATGACACTATGATGTCATTTGATAAAATGCTATGATTTTTGCTTATTTCAAAAGAAGCTCATAGAAATTTCCCTCCTGCCAAATAGGAGATAGGGGGAACTTAAAGAAACTCGAAGAAACTTAGGGCATAGGGGATTGGAATAATAATAATAATAATAATAATAATAATAATAATAATAATAATTATTATTATTATTATTATTATTATTATTATTATTATTATTATTATTATTATTATTATTATTATTATTATTATTATTGTTTTTGTGAGGCTCCTCCCACTGTGAAATGTGCATTAGATTAATTAGTGATTGCATCCTCTAAGTTGTGTCCACATTTTTGGAACTGCAATGAACTTGCCAGCCTGCCTGGGCTGTACCAGATCATCCTCTGCACCCTTAGCAGAACAAAAATATTAGAGAAAATGGATGGATGGGTGGATGTGTCCTGTTTCCATCCACCTGTCAGTCAACTATCTGTCTGTCAGTCTCTCACATCTGGCGGCATGAGAGTGACTCGGATTGGTGAGCTGAGTGGTGAAGCCTTTACTAAAGAAAAAAGATTGTGTGCGGAGGTGTGGATATGTTCTTCTTGGCTTCAGAATGGAACTAGTGTGAATCAATCGTGGAAATGGAGTCTTATTTCTCTGAGAAACTGTTTTGCTCTGTGATACCCCTGATGTGCGGTGACCTCTTGCAGACATGGTCGAACACAGCTGCTGGGAGAGGAGACGAAGAAGTGCCAAGTCTGTTTTGTTCACAAGCAGACACTGAAAATCTTGGCTTCTATGTTATTAAATCTGAGAAAACTGTGAAACTATTTCTTCGAAGACATGTACAGTTCAATGTGTCATAATGTAAAGACATATTTGAAGGGCATCCATAGACTTAATTTTGTTTCATAGACTCATATTTTTAAATGTGTTTTTGATTTTATTTTCTATGTGATACATAATGACAGCTGATTTCTCAATACATGCTTGAATAAACGGCTAAACAAAGATACCTTGACATCTTTTGAATACATGTAGCTCTTAATGAAGTCACAGGGAGCTGCTTGATTTGCCTAAGAAGCTTGTTCATACACTGTTAACCTGACTTTGAAAGCTGCTTTTGTAATTCATCCTGACTCATTCGTTTCCAACAATGTTCAGCTTGATTGGTGTCAGGTTTCAGTGTTTTGGTTTTCCAATGCCTCAGGCATTCACCTGTGCATGCAGAAAGGAAGAGAAATATCAAAACAAGTCCATAACATCAAGTATAAGAAATACATAAATATGTATCCTTTTTTTTAGTGGAAAAACTTACTGAAATAAATGAAAACTGCAGTATCTGCAAGTCACTTAGATATTTATACTATTCTGTGTATAAAAATCAATAAAATTACTCATAGATAATTAAATAAAAAATAAGCTCATATCACCCTGATAATTTACGCAATTTCACACTTGCCTTCTGATTGGTTTGAAAACCTGTCGCTAAGTAACACTGCTATGTCCTTTCTGTATGTGTAATGTACTCTTCCCTTTCTGCTGCAACATCATCATTTGAGAAGTTGTTTTTCACTGTGGGGGAAAACGTATATGGACTGTGAGCGAGTCTGAAAAACGCAAGTTGTGTAAACCACACTCTTAAAGGAATGGTATTATGTATTTTCCAGGCACATACAGCTATTTTATGGCACAATCAAGTAACATTTATCTTCAGTTTCTATAAAAATATCATATATGTCAAGCATAACTTAAAAGAAATTTGACAGCAGTTTTACTCCTTGAAATCAGCCTTTGTTTCTTTAAGAAGCTCCTACTCTTTCGACACTGCACCTCCAGTACATCATCACTATAATGCACTGGAGAATTATAGTTTTTTACCTGCAATATTTATTTTTCCCGATACTTAATTTAGTTTCATCTGAAATATTTGAGTGTAAAAAACACAACAAAATAGAAGACATATTTAAGAGAAAAATACTTCTACACAACATGACGTATCTTTTCCATTGACTGGGTTGCAGAACATAATTTCCTGTAACCCTGCTAACATACCCTATACTGCTTTCACAAAATGTGCCGACGAACATTTCAAGAAGGGAGTGAAGCTAAACACTGTCTTTAGGTTACAATTTATTAAAATAAGAGCAACTGCAGACAGTTAACCTGAAAATGTAAGAAAAATAGCTTAAAGGAAAGAAAGTGCATGACCGCTGCTGAGTCATGAGAACCCTTGGAGAATACTGGTTTGTTTTTAGCTGCTGGGGATGATTCAAAACATTAGCAAGCAGATGTTTTTGCCGCTCTACTTTAAAGCTACAAAAGTGCCATAATCCAAATTTAATCCCTAGTTGTTTACAAGAAGAGGGCATGTAAACATGCATTTTTATTAGAATTTGGCAACTGGTGATGTTCATCCTACAAGCTGATTGAAAATTTTAAATGTGAAGTGAGGTCATTCAAAATAATTCTCCATGATCTTTTGGCTGTGTCAAATGTTTTTAAAGGTAAGGAGCATGTATTTTGTCTTTTAATAATTACAGCCTTTCAACACTATTCATCCTTGTACATGTTTATGTATGGGTTTAATAACTTTTTAAAAATAAAAGTCTTCTATCCATTTGTACAAAGCTGGTCTGAATCAATACTTTAATTGCAGTGAAAGATGGTTCTACATTTTTTTGGATATGAAATTCTCTGCTTTACAGAGATGGATACAGATTTTTTTCTTTCCCCATTCTTCATTGGAAGGCAGTTCAAGCTCAGTCAGACTGAATGGAGAGCACTTGTGAACATCAACTTTAAATATTGCCACAGATCCCCAGTTCTGCAATATGACTGGGCCAATTTAAGACATGAGCTTTGATCTATGCCTAAGGTGTCAAACTCTCAGTTCATGGGCCGGACTTTCTGCATCTTTAGACGCGTTTCTGCTCCAACGCCGCTGAATGAAATAATTAGCAAATTAGCAGGACTCTGCCCAACAAGATTGCATCCTGGGGAGTCAATTCAGCTTTTTGATATGTGTTGGACCCCTTTGGAATGTTACATCCCTGGTAAACCGTTCTATTTCACCTCTGTTATATATTTAAGGTCATTGTCATGCCACTGTAAATCTCTCGTGTTCTCTAGCTTTTTGCAACCGTTATCAGGTTTTCTGCATAACAAAACTTTTAATAGTATTTCAAAAGCTTGAATGTATGTGTATTCATCTTCTGACCAATTCCAGCAGTCTCCCTGTTTACAGAAAATATGTTCTTGAATTAGATTAAATTACTCACAGGTGGACTATTTGCTAATTAGATCACTTCCAAAAGCAAATGCGTGGCTTCAGAGTAACAGTGGATTACGTATTTATTTGCAAACATTTTGAATTTAAATACTTTTCTTCTACTTCAAAAGTGTTTTCATTTTGTCAGTCAGTTCTAAAAAAAATCCTGATAAAGTACATTGCAGTTTTTGGCTGTACTGTGACAAAATGAAAAAATAGCATTGGGTGTGAATACTTTTGCCAGGAACTCCTACTAGCAACATTAAAAAAACATCAAACAATAAAAAGCATGGTATAATTTCATATTTAGGTAAGTCGCTGTGTCTTCAAGTAAACCATTTCTTTTAATTTTAGGAAATATTTCTACCATTTTCTGACATTTAATTCCGTTGCACAACCAATCATCAAAGAAAACATTAAAGAAATTTCTCTCGGTGTTTGAGAGACAGCCAAATTTGATAAAATGATCTTAATGAAAGCAGCATGCAATTACTGCATATCAAGTTGGACCAGAACCTTCAAGTCAGGGCAGCCCTCACACTAAAGAGTAGCAAGGCTGTATTCAACTTGATTCATTAAAAATTATTAGTGTGCTAAAGAAAGTTTGGTCATTGACTCACTAACAACTTTTTGTATAAAGCAGTAGAGCTGTGATACGGATAAGATTTTGGGAGAAAACAGATTTGATAATGTAATTGAACCAAGGCTGCTAAAATACACCCCTTAAGCTATAATAAAACTTGAAATAACTTTTAACTGTAAGGTGAAAAGAAATGTCTGGCATTTGGAGCAAAGAGCCTGATTCATCACGTACCTCCAACATGACCTGTTCTGGTGGAAAAAGGAGAAACCAGTTCAAAATCATTGTATGCTGGCAGACAAAAATTGTGCTTTTTGTGACACTCCTTACAACACTTGGTGTAATTTATTCAACTGAAGTTTTTTTTTTTTTTTTTTTTCTGCGTCAGAATTTGTGTCTGGTGCAGAGGCAGCAAGACTCGTCTCTGGCAGACCAGAAAAAGGCTTTGTACGAAAAGGATACTCTGTCAGAGGAATTGCTTTGAGACAAGGCACCAAATGTTTTTTGCTGCCCAGGCCAGGTATTTCTTAATGATAAAACAAAACAGCAAGTGGAAGCAGAAACGAAAAATGAAGTTTCAAACTGAAAAGTTTTAAAGTTTTGGGCCAGAGTAAAGAAAAAACGTTGATTTCTCCGAGTTAAATGCTTCAATATTTAGTTACAGGCCTGTCAAAGTTGATAAGAATGGATGTTTTTCAAAAAATGAATCAAGGACCATGTGTTCTTACTCTCTTTTTTTTTTTTTTTTGGTTTTGGTCGATAACATTCAAAAATTTTGAGAAAAAATCTATCTGCATTGGCACAATTAAGGCCAAGGACAACATAAAAGAACAATACAAGCCTCCGGCATCTAAGGTATAAAGTCTCATCTGACTTATTATGTTCTATTATCTGAGGAGCCTGTGTGTAGATTTTGCCCTGTAATGAGGCCAAGAAGGAGTAGCAGTTGCAGAGTTGCTTTAGGCCTATTGTTTGTTTCCATTTTAAAATGAGGCTGTTTGTTGGTCAGGGTGGTAATGAAATCACTCTGCAAAGTCCATAATGATTTTAAAACTTACCAAAAGATGGATCACAATGGTTTTGTTTTTACTATGATGCTGAATAAAATTCCCACTGCCACCAAATAGCCTAGCACCGTCTTTGATTAAATGCCTACTGTTGTTGTATAGTCCTATGGGCACATGCTAGTTGGAATTCCAAATAGGATTGTTTGTTGTTTTTGCAGGATTAGTTACACATTTTTAGTGCTATATGGCCAGCAGGTAGAACAATAAACATAAACATCTACAGCACATAACACATATCTTGTGATGTGAGTGGGTGGTAGTGAGGGCAGTCGGCAGCATTCTTGTTACTCAAGAAGGAACGAAGAGAAAAGCAGGTGTAAAAAGAATAAAATGAAAGTTATTTTACTTTTTAAATAATTTTTTACTAATCTGTTTAACATATTCCTGTAGGGCTGAGTTATTGCGAAGTCCTTGATCTTAGTTCACCTGCCCAAATCAATCAGTTCTGCAGAAAATATTAGCTGCGTCTGGTGTGTGGAACAGTCTTTTCTCAAATGGCAAGGCAAAGATCATCATATGCTACATTGGCTCCTGAAGGACCTTTCTAAATGTGATCTCGTTTCACAAGAGGAAAGGCTTCTTTGCTAAGACTGATTGACGTTCATCAAGGCGCCCATATTTGTAAAGCAAATCCTATTGCTCTTCTACAAAGGTACAATATAAACTTGGACATTTGTTGCACAGCATGGGCAGAAGTAACAACAGAAGTGGGGAAATCATGTTTAATTGACCATGCTCTAATTTAAAAAAAAAAATCAAAGGCACAGCTAAATTACTCTTGAGAAGCTCTAAGGGTGAAACCGCAGTATTTCAGTGAACCTTAAAGGGCAAGCCATTGGTGTCTGACAGCTGATTGGCATGAGGCTAATTCTCTAGTGAATTTTAACCTTTCTAGCTAGTGACCCCCTAAATGAAACAAAGAAAATGATTTAATTATTTTTTTTTCAATCTTCTGTGATTAAAATCTTAAAAGCACAGAAACATTAAGTTATTAACGAGGGTTAAGTTCAAACCCACCCCAAGTTCAAAAGTAGAATATGTTTTCCATGATTGCTTCTGCATTTTTTAAAGCAGAAATCACTCAGTAATTCAGCACGACTACACACATAATTAGCAGAACACACAAACAAATCTGTTTGCGAAATGTTTTCGCAATCTACTAAAGCCCAAAACACTTTTGGCACTCAGGGTATCTTCATGATTTTTGAAATGGGGCACAGTGCTTGAAATTGCAGACAGATATCCTGAGAATGCAGGTGTCAAATGATAATTTTGTTTATTAAGGGATAAAAGCTATCCAGACTTACCTGGTCCAATGTGAAAAAGTAATCATCACCCTTGGCAGCAATATCTGTCATTAGGGATGCATGAGTGTTTTTTGCTGCTGTAGAGAAATTTCAGACAGTAAACGTTTGGATTTTGTTTCAAACAGGCAGCATTTAAGACTGTCCTGTGTCAAAAAAGTATCCTAACTGACTTGCAATCAGTTGACTTAACAAATCAAAGCTGTTGTGGCAGATTGTTTTTTTCTCTGTTAAATCATGCACACTGACCCTTAATAAGCCAGGGGAGACCTGCAGTACTTTAGATGTTCTAGATTTTTGTGACCTCCTGGATGAGTTATGGATGCCAAGACACTCTTAGGATGGTTCACCACATTTATGTAGGTTTGTGAATAAGGCTTTTTGGTTTCGTTCTAACACATTTAAGGTGTCAATCACTCTGTTTCTCATCTGTTCTTAAATTTCTCTAAAATATGGCATGATTTTTTTTTTTTTGAGAACTTAAAGCCTGCCTGTTGTAAGATAGGTCTTATATAAAGGGTAGTATGTTTTCCAGCCATTTTATAGCACGATCAAGTTACTATGTCCATTTGTAAAAATGCTGTTTATATCAAATGTAACTTAAAAGTAATTTGACTTTATAAGTAAATTCCTTTTATACTGGACCTGTGTCTCTTTAAGAAACTATTGCTATTTTTGACAGTCTGTCTTCACGAAATCACTACAACATCCTCTATTAAACTTTTAGCAATGCTTTTACCAGTGTTGCACTGAGAAGTAGCTCATATAATGAACTCAGCAATTAGCAAACACTCTGTTGATGTTTGCTAATTGCTGCTGGCTAGTCTGATGGACATGAGTGGCGGAGTCATGGGGTGGGGGAGGGAGTGCTCTTAATATTTTGAAGCTTAGAATCTGCAGCTCCAACGAGGAACTTAGACCTTTAAGGCAGCACTCAGTGCCCCCAAAACATTGCCACTGGACATTAAAGGATTTCTCAAACATCCACGAAAGCATAATCATCAGAAACATCCCGGGTTTCTGTTGATTGAATAACAATATGACATAATGTAAAGCTCAAAGAAGTCAATTTTACATAACACTGTTCCTTTAGGCAAAATTTTTATCTTACAATTATGATGGTGCTCAAGCTCAGGCGTGGTTAGTATGAACTTAGCTTCCTTAGAGTTCCTATGTAAACTAAAGAAAAAATACAAAAATACTGTAAAATGTAACATGGTTTAAAGTGTTGATGAGGTAAGATACTAATTACTATACTGGAAGCAGAAAACATGTTTTTATATAAATCTGATAATCTGTTTAAATGACTTATACCTTTGTATATCTACCAGCCCTTGTTTAAACTTCCAGACTAGCATCCCTCATCCTTAGTCCATAATTTATGACATAGCTGATTAGTGTAGAACATAATACTATTTGATGTAGTTGGTCTTCCTCTATCCTGTTCTTCTTTTCTTCATATTTGTACATCTCTTCTTAGTCTCTCCCTTGTGATCGTGCTCCTATTTCTTCCCTCCGGGCCTTCACCATCTCACCATCCTTACGCTTTCTTTTTGTCACACTCCTCTTTTTCTCAAAAAATAGTAAGCTCAGACAAGAAGGCGTGGTTGACCTTCTAAGCAAACAGGAATTCAGTACTGAATTCATCTGAATTTTACTAGTATGTTAGCTTAATTTTTTTCAGTTCAAAATAGAGTGAGAAAATCAATATAAATACTCTAACATTAAAGAGTTATTAACAAAATGTCAGTGGATGCTAGTTAAAATGTTGTCCACATTCATCCATTTATTTCCCCACATGATGCTTTACCCAGCTCAGGTTTATATGGAGCCTGTCTCAGCTATTATTTTTCAGTAGGCAGGATACATGCAAGACAGTTATACACTTCATCATAGGTCCAACACAGAGACAAGGGACAAAAACACATCCACATTCACACTAACTCATGTAGCTGATAACCACTTAACTTCAGATGCCTGCTTATGGGCTGCTGGAGAGTGCCAGATCTAAATTCATGCAGGGGAACTCACTGGGGAACTTCTTAGTGAAGGGTGACAGCTCTAACCACTGCACTCCAGTCTACATTTGCGGCACTATTTTAATCCTGTACCTTTGATCTGTTTACAGTGTTGATATTCCACAAGTCCCTAAGGTATGGAATAACCATGTTAGTTTTATGGGGGTCATAGGAAAGAATACAAGATTCCAAAGAAGTCCATGGAGACTTTGAAGCTACTGTAAGATTAAACATGTTATGCGTCATTCTCGCACTTCTCAATTCCCCAGTGGCCTTCTCTCATAGTTCAAAGCATTTCTTTTTGAAATAATGAGAAAAGAAAGAAAACATAAAGACATCCTCACCAGACCTGTCAGTCTCCCACCTTACATGTACTGCTGGCACTATAGCCAAGAGAATTACTTCTCTTGGCTATAGTGTGCCAAGAGAAGTTTGTGCAGTAGGCGTGGTTCAAAACTGGAGGAAAAAACAGAAAATGACTCGGAGTCACAGCGGGCCACATAGATGCCAAACACCAACCCACTTATTAAGAGAAGAATATTACATGGTCAAGTCATTTTGCATCATGATCTCACCTCGAGCATCTTCACCGTGGTCCCCTCCTCTTCACTCACACACTCTCATGGTTACCATAGAAACAAGGAGTGTACTCTTCTGGGCTCCTTGCGTCGTGCTGCAGCCTTGCAACAGTGCAAACCTGTACCTGTTACAGCAGCCTCAGAAATGCAGCATTGTCGGCAATACAGTAAATTAAAGGTTTTATTCAGTAATAATAAAGGTATTTCTGGTCGCCATATAATAAAAGGTTCTTATTTCCAGAAAATTTTTAGACACCTCTAAATTTACCATTATCATGATTTTTCCCGTATTACTAAGAACAACTATTTAAACTTACTAATGTTTAAAAACTTCATAGTTCTCAAGAATTCTACAATTGTAAAAGAAATAAATATTTCCATCTCACTGTTTAACATACTGATTATTTACTATTAATCTTAATATTTAAGGCATCTGTAATATCTATGTAGCCCATATTTAATTTGAGAAGATTTACTTTTTTTAATCTACGTTTTGCTCAACCTTGAATAAAATTCAGAGAACATCCTCCTTTAATATAGACTCTAATAAATACAAACTAATTTAAATTCCTGATTGGGTGTCAGTGAATAAACAGCAACATGGACACCAGACAGGTCAGGGATAAAGTTGTGGGGCAGTTTAAAGAGTTAGAATACAAAACAATATACCAGACTTTGAAGAGCTTGCAGAGTTCTGTTCAATCCATCATCTGAAAATGAAAAAAACACACATCTACTAAGGTCATCCACCTAAACTGAACAGGAAGGAGAGTATTAATCACAGAAGCAACTGTGGTAACGTTTGAGGAGCTGCAGAGACCAACAAAAGTCTGCTGAAAGGACAGCTATTAACTTCTAAAACTCAGTCTTTATGGGAGAATGGTGAAGTTAAAATACTGGCTATATATCAAAAACATATCTAACACTTGGAAGAAAGTGCTCTGGTCAGAGGAGACCTAAGATCATCTTTTCGCTATCCATACAAAAAGCTGTGTGGGGCAAATGCTAACACTGCATGTCACTCTACAGACCATCCCTAGTGTTGAAGCCATATGAGTGAAAATGGCAAATTCCTAATGTCACAGCCGAATGCTCAGCAATGGGACTGAAGCAGATGATGTGTTTGCGTGTGGGTGTGGGGGGGGTGTCACAAGGTATGGAGGCCTGCGTTCTGGCACATCTACTTTATCTGAATGAGGAAGTGGGAAGTCCTCGGTGGATGTCATGTTTTCTGCTGTCCGTGTCGTATGGTGCCGTACCTGGACCACATGAATTGCTTGGACTTGGTCAGTCTGTGTCTCAGTCAGTGGTTCATGCTCACACCATGTCTTTAGATTTGAAACAGAATAAATGTATCACTCCTGACGCAGAAGTGGTCTGAAGTTTGTTTGGAGTGTGCGTCGGACAGAAAGTTCCCCCAAGTTTAGCCTGTGGCAGTCCTCGATTCCACCATCAGTTTTGCCGCATAATCAACTACGCTGAAACGTGCTTGCATTATCAGACTATGAGGATAATTTGCTCCGTAGAGACATGGAAGCTAGTCAGAATAGATAGGATTATGGGCACTAAATACGGGGCAATCCTGGAAGAAAAGTCATTAGAGGCTGCAAAAGATTTGAAACTGGGGTAGTGGTTTACCCTTCGGCAGGATAATACAAAGCTGAAAAGTAACGATTCAGAATAAAGAATGTATGAAGATTGAAAGGAAACCTGTATGTAAGCTGCAAGCTGCAACCCTGACAGGTGATGCTCTGCCTTACATGTTTTCCTGGATGTGCTTGATTATTAAATAATGACATTCATGGATAGTCTCCTAATAGCTCAAAACAATCTGTCAATGTGAGCTGTAGCAACAGGAAATGCCTGTTTATATTTCTAATGGGGTAAATATCACATTTGAACAATTTTCCAAATGATGTAAAGAAAGGTTTTACAATTTTCTGCATGCCTAGATAAATGACATAACTGTTTATGGAAATTAAAAGATTTTAAAATAATAAATTACTGCATTAACTTATATTAAAGAATATGAACAATATACAGGTAAACTGCAGTGATGCAATGTCAGAGATGTACTAGATGTCTAGGATTTGATGGGAATACATTTATTTCACCCATTGGAGATTAAGATTTTATTTAGACTTTCCTTTCAAAGACTTTACTCGGATTTTGTACTTTGGTGACTTGAGACTCGATTTGAACTTGGAAAATATGACTTGTCAACATCTCTTGAGGTGGATTTTATCTTTGGATCTGATGAGCTATGAAGGCAGTTACTTGCACAGTAAAGGATGTCAGAGAAAATATATTTTCAGAATTTTACTAAAGAAATTTGGAAAACCATAATAAAATAAGAAAAAAAAAATTTCAAGTTCCCAAGAAATTGTTTTGTAATATCATTAAAAAACATCAAATCCCAAAAGAGCCAAAGTATCTTATTTTGATGTATTCATTTCTCAAATTCTTAAATAGTTTTCAACAGACCAGCGAACTTATCTAGGTAATATAGCAAAGTCTAGAATTTTGGACACTTCCTGTAAAATATCAAGTGATTTAGGGTCAAATTATTAAAACTAACACTTTTAATAGAAGGACTGTGTATTTTACATCCAAAACCTAATGCCCACATGAAGTGCTGTACTTTAAGATACTTTCACACAGTTGTGATGTAGTACAGGAGAGAACGTTTTCCATCTTAATATAGTTGGGTTTTTGTTACAATCAAAGTTTCCAGGAATGATTCTTACTTAGAAATCCATGAATTATTCCACATTCCCAAGTTATTTTTCATCCTAAAAGTATATGACAAACCATACATTTTCCACTCGAATAAAACTAAGCTGTTAGGCATTCGACCGCTTTAAAGTGGCTCAGTTACAAAATGGTTTGAGCATTTGATGAAAAGAAAGCTTCTAAGTTCTGGGACAGACAAATCCAGCGACACATTTCTTCTGTATTCTGCTTATGTTGTGCTTTGTCTGCTGTCATGTTAACCACGGGTAACAATGGGCTTCAAGTTTGCATTCAAGAGGTGAAAGTTTTACTGCAATCACACAGTTGAACCAAGTGTTTGGAGCTGAACTTGATTTGCATAAAAGTATGCAATTAAGCTGCATACCACTGCCACTGTGAGAACTCATTCTCATGCAAGTACAGGACTGGACAACCAGCAAGCGTAATTAGTGTTCAGAGTGATGACTGAATAAGAAGTGGCCATCCAGCTAACATCTAAATGTGGCCACCATTAGGAATATAAACTACACAGTAGTCAGAAGTATCTTTGCAACAAAGACAGTTAATTTCATCCGACTCTCTTCGGATCAGTTACGAAATTAGTACCGGAGTTGATAGAGAATAAATACATATGATTCAATTTTTGAACTTCTGTAGAGATTTATAATAATTAGAAACTTACTAGATACTGCAGTTGACATCCAGATGACCAAAAACATTTAGTATAATGAAGTTGAGGCCTTGGAAAAAGTGTTTAGAAGGAACAGAACAATTTTCACTGAAGAGGGGCATCCAAAAAAACTCAAAACATCTGCAGTCGTCCTCCTGATTGTTGAGATGAAAAGCTTCTGTAGAAAAGTAAATATACATTAATTAGATACATGGACTGTAAGCTTTTTTTATAACAGCCCAGTTTTCCCAAATTAATGTAGTTGCTCTTGTCTACACCAGAATAGGTTTTTTCTATGAAGTCTCACCTTTTGTGAAACAAAGCAAAGACACAGCAAAAAACATGTTTGAAACCATCAATGTGAATAAATCCTCTAGAGAAATATATAAAATTGATCCAAGTACATTTTTAATTGCATTTCTAAATGAAATTAAAAACATAGTGAAACTTGTTTTATTTAAAATGACAGGATCAGACCATTGACTTGATGTAATTTTTACATCACGTTAGGTATGTCTGTTTCTTAGCCAAGCAAACCATTTCATATTATTTTCCTTTTGCTTTTAATTTTCATTAAGTTTTAGTTTTAAGCTGCAGGACAAAGACAAAGATACGCTTATGATCCAACTCACTGAGGGAAACTTTGAATTATAAATGCCAGCATCTGCTCTTAATCTGAAAACTGAAGTAAATTTTGATCACACAGAATTACAGACAGAGCCCCCACGTTTTTGATTCATGACCTAAATGAGAGAAAGTATACTAAAACTGTGCAGAATCCCACGTTGGCTACTTGGTTCCTAATATGTACCGAAAATTATTAACGAGTACAACATCAATCTTTGTAACAGTGGCTTTGTTCTGGCAATCGGACACCTATAGAACAACTTAAATCCCTGTCTGAAAAGAGCCTGTTCAGCATTTAGGGACACAGGCTGTATGGGAAAACAATCACTTCAATAATGTAAAATAGATAAAAATACCTGGTTCTGCAGACTCAGAGTGCCTACACAATTCAGCTGTTGCAACAGTAGCTTCAAATGATTAGTTGAAGCATCTATCTTTGTTATCCCCTGATAGATTTTACAAAATTTCCAGCTGAAACCACAAGCACTTCTTCATTTGCTGCCAAACAAAAAGTACCTTCAAACTCTGGCCATAAATATCTGACCTATTCAGCATAATTTGATGAAGAGGGGGCTTGTATTAAGAAGACACTTTCTAGTCTTCCAAACTTTTTGCAGTGCTGCAGTACACCATATTAAAAAGTTTATAATTAGAACTTTCACATAGCTTTAAAAAAACCCACAATATTGTTAGTCAGTGATAGAAAGACAAGAAAAAAACTGTCTAGAACAACTTTTAGTTAAAAGAAACTGAAGTATAAGAAAAGACTTGCATACATCACTCTAACTCTGCAAAGTTTTCTTTCTTTTCTGAATTTTTATGATCTCTAAACAAATTTTATTTGATGTCCTAAAAAATAATTTCATAGAGAGAACATATATTACGGTACTTTCAGAGTAATATCTGTGAAAGTTGTACATGTGTACATGAACAAAATGTTCTAAAAAGTGAAACATTTTCAGGAACTGCAGTATTTGTCTCTTTCTCGTTGTCTTCCTGCTGGTGTATGTAATGCAGTTCTTTAGTTGTGTCGTAACACATGGAAACTGGAACGAAACCTGGCTCACAAGGATGAGAACTCAGCTTTGAGACTGCCTTGAAGGCACTTTGTGACTCACATTTCATGTGCAGCAATTTTGCAATAAGTTGCTGTTACATGTTCTTTTGATCAGGAGAAATCAGATGAAAATAAAACCTTTTGGAATGGATGGGTGGCCTGTCCAGACTGCACTCTGTCTTTAGTTGATTAAATGCTTGAGATAGCGACAGAAGGCATCCTAGTTTATGCTATGCAATGCAGTTCCCCTAATATTTAAGTTATATACTTACATGTCTCAAAAAATGAATAAATAAATTAAATAAATAAGGTGTCACACTTGTTTAAATAACTTTTTGTTCAGTTGTACAGCAGGGACATTGTTTCATCTGCAGAACCCAAAGTGAAAAGGTGAAAGCAGAACACAGTCTCACTTCCTTTTATCCAAAGTCAGCATTGCTTTTTGTAAAACTGTGACAGTGACCTCTCCCTCAAGCATTTTTTAAGTTAGCAGCGCCACAGCAAAGAAATTTAAGTGTACTGCGTGTGGCACTGTGGAAGATAGATCTAATAAAATCTTGGTCACAGTGTTTGTCACAAAGACTCACGTCAATTTAAGGCATGTCAGATTGTCCAATGAATGTTTGGCAAACTATACTGCTAGGGTGTAAATAGAAAGAAGCCTGAGAGCACATCATCAGCTCTGCCATTCAGCTATGCCAGTCTTGTTCATCTGAGATTGCAACTGTTCAAATGTTATTTCTTTGCCAGAGTCTCAGAAAGTTATTACTCTTTGCCATCGCTATTTACCCAACACTTTCTATCATTTTTAGAGGACACGTTGGTTTTCGCATACCGACATCATATATCTACTGTATTTCATTTTAGTCTTTTTAAGGTAATTTAGTCTGCTGTCTTCACAGTGTCTCTTATGATATTGACATATTGATAGTCACTGTTCACATGTACCCCAATAAAAAAACATGCATTTTGTGAAATGTCAAGTCCTGTCATGTTTACAATGTAATGGATCTGCAGTGTAAGTATGCTTACATTGTTGTGATCCCTGTCAGCAGCACTTTTTCCAGGCCTTACAATGACATGGCCACATTTACATGAAAGTTCAATAACAAGTCAGTCTTGGAAAAATGGTTGAGCTACATTATATTGTTTAAGTACTTTTACCAGCGTCTTTTGTTTTTGGCTCAGTTTTGTTTAATAAATCATCAATGTGTATTTCATCTTTCATCTCTTTTAATATCAATGGATATTTAAATTACATTCCAGTATGTGAAACCTCAAAAAGCTCAACAAAATAACCTAAAAATTGATAAGCAATATAAATAGATTTTTTTCTTTATTTTTGCTGGGCATTTCCTTTCTAAGCCAAAACCCTAATTCAAGTGTAAATGTGTTAAAGTAAACTTATTTTCCCTTTTTAACTTTCAAGCTTTAGATAACATTTAAAAACATCTTTCTGTTTCAGATCTCATATTCTTCTATGTGCTCTCTGAACTAGGAAAACTGTTTTTTAAAACAAAAGAAGGAAGATCAGTGGGAAAAGCCTTAGAAAAGTCTCAGAAAAGTCTGTGCTCCCAATCCCTTGCCAATATGACAGATCTGCCTTTCTGCTTTTGATCATTAAGAGAAGGCCAAGCATCAAAGACTCAGCGACACCCTATTGTCCATGTAGACTTTTTTCATTGTTCAAACTTGTACACAATAAGTTAAGTTAAAAATAAGACTGAATCAAACCAAAATGTGTTTAATAAAATGCAATAATTACATGTAATACAATTTTTTAAATGAGTTGAAAGCCCTGATAGTTGTAACATTATTAGCTTAAGTGGATTTTTTTTTTTTGTTGTTTTTTTAACATGGGTTGCGATAAAAAAATAGCTTGACTTAATTTGATTACATTTAATTATGCTAAACTTTGGAGCATGATGAAATTGTGAAAATAAATTACTATCTACTGTTAAGAGAGTTATTTTGGATGAAATAACTTAGTGTTTTGGAAAAGAAAGATTTAAGTCAGAATAAAGCAAATAATGTCAGGTGATTTTTGTGACTTTGATGAAGCATATCAAGCTTCTGATTTGAATGAAAGATGTATTTGGTGATAAGATAGTTAAATAAAAATTGTGTAAACACTTGAGTTCAGCTGAGTAGTTCATATAAACTTGTCATAAAATTCACACAAATAAATTCTCACTTTATAGTCAGGTCAAATTAGTAAAAAAAATGTATTGTATATAGTGAATTGTCAGCAGTTTTTAAAATGCTGGAACTTGTGTACATAATAGAAAACAACGAAACTTGCATTTACATTTTATGCAGGCATTTACATTTTAGACATGTTGTTAGTGACATTTTTCCCAACATCAAATCTCCCTTGGACAGTATTCTTTGTGTTCTTTGATTTTTTTTTTTCTCCTCCATTGTTGTGACGCGATGTCACCTTGACTTAAAGGTTGGAACAACCTACACTTGGTGCCTGGTGTTCTTCCCATGTGCTGACCTGTGGGTCACATAAAATTCTCTGAAGGAAAGGACTCACCACAGAGTGTCACCTTTATCTAATTATTTGACAGCTTCAAGGGAGGGGGAACAGTGGCGTTGCGATCCCTCCTGCTGCCTAATATCTCATTCCTTTTCATATTGAATCTTTTTGTTCAAAGGAGCCCTTTAGTGCTCACTGCACCCTCATCATTCGGCACTGGGGGAGAACGGAGAGGCACAAGTACGGAGCTTCAAGCAGGCAAAAGAGTGAAGTCTCACCTATTGAAGGATGTGTCAGATAATTGCATCACTTCATATTTAGGCCCTTCTTAAAGTTTTTCCTGTGTGAGGCCCTCTGTGGTTCAAAGCATCAAATGAAATGCACGGCTTATGTGTGTGTGCAAGAAAGAGAGAGGGAGAATTTGATGCAAGGTTGTGAAGTCTTTGATCTTTATCTAAAAGCCCAGTTAGATTTGCATCAGAACATCAGAATTTGCTTCATGCATATCATTACCATTCTGCAACAGAGAATAATAAGTCATGTTAATGCTGCAGAGGGGTTTTATGAAGTATATTTAGATGTACTTTACCTATATGAAACCTCTTTGTTGTATGATTTATCAACGAATAATGCAAGTGCAATCATATTTGGATCATATTTGTACAATTCGAAAGTTAACAAGGTATGACTTGTATTTCTCTGTTTCACTTCTAACTTCTTTCTCATCTTTTTTTCTGATTTTTTGTTTACATAACCAGCTCACTACATATAGCATCCAGATGACCTCAAAACATGCATGCCTCTCTAAATACAAGACTATTATGACAGACAAAAAAAGTAGACTGATAAGCAATTTGAAACTTCTTCAATATGTGTAAAATCTTTTTACAAATTAAATGAAGAGCAGAAATAAGTTTAAGTACAAAGGCCTTGTTGGATAAATTGACATACCTTCAAACTAACTCTTAAACTGATTCTGCTCTTGAGACAGAATTAATGCTGTGAAGAAATGAGTTCCAAGATGACAGACCTGGTGGGGACACATAGTAAAGAGAAAAATAGGTCTTTGGAAGAGCAGGCTGTTCGAATTTCTCTATTTGAGATCTTGTCTTGGTACATGAGACCTATGAAGTAGATCAACATGAAGCAACAAAGGATGGAAATCAGCAACCTTTGCCACCGAGTGAGTGCAACACAGTCAAGTGATACTACAATCCGAGCATCAGATTTTTTGAGAGGTATTTAAAAAGGTCAGTAAGCCTACAGTACCTGCAACAGTGAAGCAGTAAACATGCCAGGCAACATCAGCTAACAATAGCTGTTTAAATGTACTGATTGCCAGATTATGATGTCATGTCAGTCTTAGTTTCCATGCTGAGATGCACTTCTCATAAACTCCACCCTGATTAACTACACCAGGGTACAATTCACACAGGGAAACCACCATCAGGAATGGTGAAGCCGCCAGCTGACCAGTACACACATAGTTCTATTACTGCTATGTTCAACGGTAAAAACACTTTGAGATTTTTGTTAATGAAAACTGTGTTATAAATTTAATAATAATAATAATAATAATAATAATAATAATAATAATAATAATAATAATAATAATTATTATTATTATTATTATTATTATTATTATTATTATTATTATTATTATTATTATTATTATTATTATTATTAAAGAATTAGGGTATGATGTGGCTAATAATAAGACGAGTACATGACAAAGAAGCAGTATTATGTAAAATCAACTTTTCTGAGCTTTATATCATATTATATCATATTTCCTCATCAAAAACACACTTGGCGTGTTGCCTTCATTCTTCCATGCATGGTAGCCTGGTAGAGCTGTCTTTTCCATGCAGCTCCTCCCCAGAGCTGCAGTCTCCAAGCCAACCTTCTGCCTCATAGAGGACACCCACTCCTCCAATCCCCCACTCAGCCGCTCCAGACTAGTGGTAGCAGCAATTAGCAGACACCTGGTGGAACTGTGCATCTGCAATGTTCATCTTACAAAAGAACTTCTCAGTGAAGCACTGGTAAAAACTGAATGGAGCCACTTTGTGATGATGGGCTGTCAGAACGAGCAGATGCTCTTTCCTCATACTGTCATGACATGTTGACAGTTTAAACATTTTTTCATAAAAGTTACATACCCTAACTTTAAAGAGACAGTTTCAAGACATGAAATTGTGATGTCAAATTTCTTTTAAGTTTTGTTAGGCACATACAGCGTTTGTAGTATAAAATTCCACTGTGTTAAGGAAATGGACAATACTGCCATTTTAAGAAGGATGTGGTTTCATATTATAAGTTCAAACTTCAGAATAAAACTTATTTTTAACTTGCGCAATGTTTTTTGGGTTGTACTCTCTGCCCTTCCAGCAACATGTTTCTAGTATTTCTTTGATCAAAGCACTGTAGTATGTCAGCTTCAGTTATTTGTCTCAGGTGCTTGTCATTTTTCTCTTGACTGCCACAGCAGCCTGAAAGCAGGTTGTCTTCAGTGCTGGCATGTTTACCTTCCAAAGAGAAAGTCCAAAACACACAGTACAGATTAAAAAAAAGAAAATAACTGCAGCACTGCTGATTAAAGCTTTTTGTAGTTTTAAGTGGCAACACAGCTAGGTGTTGAAACAGGTGGTTACACTTTTCCTGGCTATGAGAAAAAGAACTCAATTGCGTATGGATAATAAAATACATATGGTAAATGGAGTTTTCAAACATTATAGACTTACTGTACCTCTTGAGAGTATTTCTGTGGCTCCCGGTTTAATATAGACTAGGCAGCTTCAGTTGAAAGTGCACAGCTGTCTTCACAGATGCTGGAGCACAATTCTGCCAGTTGGCAATTAGTGTAAAGGATATTTGTGGTGCTCATATTTTATCAATCTATTTATTTATTTATTATTATTATTATTATTTTTTTATGTTTTAAATTAGTAAATTTGGTTACCTGTTTCCTGTCTCCATCAGATTTTCTCAGCCATGCTGAACTGTGACATGATATTCTGGGTTGAAAGAAATCATCTCACCCTTCTTGGTGTGACTCAGATGAGCAAAATTCAAGAATTCCAGTTCCACAATTGGAACAACAGGAGGTTTCCCTTTTTGCCCTTGTTCTATGTTGAGAATTTGAAAATACATCAAAATAGAAAGAGACTTCATGTTCCTAAATACATATGCTATAATATCATGCTAAGAGATTGCTGAATTATTCATCACTCCAAAAAAAATAAAAGAACACCACATATACTCTTTTGGGTCTGCTCTATACACTTAAAAAAAAAACAGCTTTGGAATCACTTTATACTGAGCCTTACTGTTTCATATTTCACATTTTCTGTTCATCCTTGTTGTTTGTTTACTGTCAAGCATTTTGTTTTGACTTTGCTGGAATTTTGCAATTCTTCATATTCTGCATGGTGAGCAAAGGAGGATGATCTCTGTATATATTCTGATGCTAAATGTTTTTGTGTTTTCTTGAATAATAATAGTATTTTCACGCTAAGCTCAGTGGTTTTTGTTTTGTTTTTTTACTTGCACACTATGCATACATAGTGTTTGTAGGCGTAGTCTCAAATTTCTCCAAAGAGATTTTGAAAGCGACACCTTCCGCAAGTTAACTCTCAAACTACATTTAGGATTATTGGTACATTTTGATAATTCTAAATATTAGTATAAGTTTTAAGAACATGAAGAACGTTGCACGATTTAGATCAATCAAAATGTACCATTGTGAAGATGAACAGTATTGACTTACCATAGCAAAAAACTTAAGGGCTTCCCAAATGTTTGTTTTATCTATATAAGACAGGCAAGCAAACATTGAGCAGGTAAGCACCTTGAAACAGTTTGTGAGCAATGAAAGAGACAATCCCTGCAGAAACGGGGGGAACAAGGAGAAAGCTGCTGTCTCTGCTGTTAAGAATACCAATTTAAAATCTTAAGTTGACCTGAAAAAGCACCTTCTATTCCTAAAACCCCCTGTAGCAGCAATGCTTGGGCAGGCTGGACATTTTACAACTGTCTGCAGTATTCACACTTGAGAGCAGGTGGTACATAAATGGCATGGAAGCAGCAACAATGGGAGGAAAGCCCACTACTGTGAAAATCCAGTGAAAGGGAGCTGCAGGCAGTCACGACTGTAGATGGTTGACAGCCTGACAGTCATCTCTTCGGTATAAAATTACCATCAAAAACTTAAAACCTGCAGCCATTGTATTGTTCAAGAGGGAGTTATCTGAAGACAAAGCTTTCAGCAAAAACAGGTATTGTTTTTCCCACTGCCTAATCTAGGAATGCATTTACTGTTTCCTGTACATTACGGTGTTTAAAAAAGCATTGTGGTGTGTGGCAGTACAGCTCACATGAGTGCTCTCAGGCCAGCGTCAGTCTTTTGGGAACACAATTCTCCAGTGTTCCTTTGCCTCTGTCACTATTTTTAGTTCCGCAAACAGACATTGTGTGGCTGGGGCTCTGACAGGAATGAGGCCATCCGAAAGCAGGCAATGAACCTGTGCCAGCTGCCAGGAGTCTCACTCCCTCCGCATATTCATCATCTAAAACATAACATCTGGGACATTTCCCTGTCTGCCTGATTTCTACACTTGCTTTACAGTCCTACTTAAATTAAATGATTTGCTCATTGCTGTCCCCTTAAACCAACATTTGAAAGGCCAAGTAACAAATTAGAGAAATGCCAAGAAGGGTATGGTGTTGACAAGGTTTTGGCCACACATGAGTGCCATAATATAAAAAATGAATTAAATTGTCAACGTTTAAGTTTACATGGATTTTCTCGCTACACCTGTTTATAACAAGTCCACAATGTGAAGTTGAGTGTGCAGCAACCCAGAATTCGGCAGTATGTGCTTAAATTTGGACTTCTTCCTTTCAATTTTGCTTTAGGGCTTTTTTTCCCCTTTTGATAATAAGGTTTAATTTAGTGGTTAGTACAGTGTAGTGTACAATGTACTACACTGTCCACCCATTTATCTATTCTGGTTCAGGGTAGGGAAGTGGACAGGTGAAGGTATCTCCCCCTACTGGTCTACAGGCAAGAGGTGGAAAATGACCTTCTCAGGTACATCAAATGCTTAACGTGAAAGACCAAAACACAAATACATACTCGTCATATCTGAAGTGTATTTAAACAAGATGAATTAACATTCGTGTTTTTGTAAAAACCCAAACTCAAACAACATTGTACTCCGAGAACAAAACCTAGACACGCATGGATATTTTTTAAGGAAAATAAGGGTTGTCCAGGTCCTGTCTTTGTTTAGCCAACCAAAAATATGTTGTAAGTTGGACTTTTCTACCACCTTGGTTTTGTCCAAATTTAATAGACACACAGAGTTGCAAGTAAGGCTTGGTTAGTTTAGCTAATCAACCCCAAATCCTTTTCTACAACTTTTACACATTAGTAAATGTCTTTATGCTGATTTCTTTTCACCTTTCACACTCAAATTCATATTATTGAAGACATACCGTCTTTTCTCTTTCTGTCCAACAAAAACCTGCTCAGAGGGTATTCTTCACTGACATGCAGCATTTTAATCCATTCTGTTTCTCAGCATTTGAATAATGTGCACTCATCCTTGCTACAAATTAATTAATTGGTTATTTTGCAAAATTATATGTGTACAGTGTTTCACAATATAATTAACATTTGCAGTTAGTGATTTCCATAGTAGTGCCTCAGAAAAAAAAAAGTTAATTACCTATTTTTATTTTTCTAAAAACGTGAACTGACTTTCTTACTAATTCATGATACTGGCACAGGATTGTTACAGTTTGTACTTTAAAAAGCTAAAACTTGACTAGCTCCAATATGATTTTTCACAGATTTCTGGCTGTTTGGCAGGAGGTGGATGTACCTGTAGAGCATAAAATAGGTGGTAATAAAAACCTTCAATAACTTTTAGTCTGGCAGACAATTCATCCGGTGGTTCGGTCAGCTGTGAGGTATCTACCGCCATGCATTCACATTTGGAGTACTAAGAAATTTTACAAGGACAATAATTCATTTTCCTTTTTTTCTTTTTTGAGGCATGGTCGGGGGCATTTTCTTGTATTGTATTACATATATAAAATAAAAAATAAGACGCATAGCAATTTGCTTATTTGGAGGAAGCCTGGCCAAAATGTTTAATTCACACATGGAGAAAACACATTATTCAGTCTCTGGTAAGTCAGTTCTCCAGTTGTAGCGCAGCACACATTGTGCATCTCAGGAAACATCAGACTGAACACTCCATCTCACAACTTGAGGAAAAAACTGACTGTCCCAACCAAATACGAAGCAGCAGGTGTAATAATAGGATTTTTGTAAAGTTAGTGCATGTGGTGTGACTTTGGTTCTGACTGCAACCAACTAGAATAAATGTGATGAAAAAGTCTTTTTTATATTCATATTTAAAATGTGCAAAATCAAATTCACATATAGCTCTGCTGTCATTCTTGTGCAAATAACCCATAAATGTCCATACCTATGATGCTTTTACATACACAACTGATGTAAAATATATAAACAGATATTTCTGTTTATGCATTCCATTTGACCTTAGTTATTATCTTGTTATTCTGTCAAAAGGACTCTAAAAGTCTTTCTATGTGTTTACATGGGGAAGTATACAACTTTACAGATTATGACTAAAATACACCACAATGTTTAACAGGTTGACTGCAGTTGGTTGAATTTCCCTAAAAAACTTTGCTTATTCTTTTTTGGGGAAAAAAAAAAGTTTCCTGAATTAATTGTTATTCAGTGTTATTTGTTTGAATCAGGTCATTGGTGTGCACTTTGTTTCCAGAGCAACAAGCTGGACTTCCTCCAGTCCTCATGAAAAGCTAATCTACAAGTCAGCCTTGTTGTAACATCCTTAATCCTTCTGACCATTTGTAATTGTTGCCCTTTTATGTGCTGGTGTATTTTGCCAATTGCAAAACTTAACCCCAAAATAGTGTAACCTTAGTTAATTAGGCAAGCAAGCATTTTCAGTATTTACCCTTCACACTGCAAAGTAATACCACTGCCTTGAAATGTGTTATTTAATAACATATGTAAAATTGTTACTACTGTATTACTGGAATATCATACAGCAGTTTATACAGAACCTACATACTAAGGGTCCAACCTAGACTCTAATTTAAAGGTGTCATTGATGGGCAGTGTCGGAGAATTATCCTTTCTACATTTTAGGTTCTTGACGTATGATGTCGAAGAAGAGTCAGTGAGTTGAATTCATGGATTCCATCTATCATTTGTCATGGGCTAACATAGCAAAATGGCACCTAACAGTAGTTTCTACTTTCTTTTGTTGGGCTCTCTCTAAGCAACGCTCTAAAGAGGGCATTCCGTAGCATGTCATTTCCTTTAACCTTAGCTTTGCGCGCATGTGCTCTATGTCTCTGTGTGTATATATATACACTAGCATGCATACACTTTCTGATGATCAGTTAGATAAGCAGCACACAGTTAGGTGCTGTTTATCTAACTGTGTGTAGATAAGCAGCACCTGGCTGCTATTTACTCATTGAATTCTTGGAGCATCTTTCACATAATACTTTTAATTTGGGCCTTATAGTTAGAATGCCAGATGTTTGTGAACTTAAAGGAGAACATGAGAAATCTTTTCAATACATTTTCAACCTTTGTACAGTTTCACTGAGAAAACAAAACAACTAATTTAAAGGAAAAATATGAATACTGAAACAATCTGCCTCCAGTTGGTGACTTGTGGAAGACTTAGATAAAATGAAAAACATAAATGTTCATCTTGAAATTTAGATTGAAAACTGGCTTTTATTATTTTTCCACTATTACCCAGCCAGATTTTAAAAGAAAAGTCCAATGGGTTGTTTACATGCAAGGTTGTAAAAAGACAAATCCTATTTAGAAAATATATTATTATAAGTAATAACATTACATTATTTTATAATCTAGCTCATTAGACAGGTTTATAAAGTACCATTTCCAGTCGCTATATTTGCCCAAAGTTTCCTTTGAGATAAATAAAATGTAAAAATATAAACAAATAAATGTAAGGTAAAGCAACACAAGCTTCTGGGTCGTTTGTTGTTTAGAGAACCATTTGAGAAGCGACAATGGCAGCTTACACAACAGCTGGTCATAAACTGTGATTTTTGAAAATGATAGTCATTACTGTCAGATTGTCAGTCACAAACCAGTCATTCAAAACATAGGGAAATGTGATGATGTATTTCCCGAATGTTGTGCATGATATCGTGACTTAACACATTCAGATAGAATGTGCTGTATTAAAGTTAACCAGACGTCACACGGCCCAAGAAATATAAATTTGTCAAACCATCCTTTGTTCAAACTGTTATTTTGAAAAATAAAACTATCTTTATAGCAAAACACAATGATTATCAATGTTTTTTGCTATGTGTATTATTAAAATGATAACAAGACTGTGACAAAGCTTATGTCCTTGCTGATTTGAAAGCAAAACCAAATATAGTGCTAATAAAAAGTTAATTTTAAAAACATAAAAGTGGACACTAAAATGAATTGCTGGACTGCAGTCGCAAAGTTTTACTGTGTATATAAAAGCATTGCTCACATAACTCATCAAATGGTTGAACTCAGTAAACAAGGTCCAGTAAGGACACTGTTCCTGAAACCTGGAGAATCAAATGAATTAAGAATCCTGTGTTGTCAGTATGTGTCAACACGTAGCAAAATTTCTTTTGGTAACTCTCAGCATCATGAGAAACACACATCAGAAGAGGCATTCAAATCATGATTTATTTTTTTTTAAAGATTTGTGCTACAAAATTGCATATTCATTGTGCAAAATGAGGAGTTTTTCTGAAGGAGTCTGCACCTGTTTACAATCACTCATCTTGAGGTTTGCTGAAATAGGAGGAGAAGCACAGGCAGGTGATTAAGAACGCCACTGAAGAAGCAGAGTGCATTTGTGGGATTGAGTATTAATGTGTAGATTTTTTTTGTATTAAAATGACATTAAAGGCAAAAGCCATTCATCACTGATGTTTGTTTTCTTAATTTCCTCAAGACGTCGCAAAGGAACCCATCCTACTTTAATAATATTTTTTTCCTGCAGATGTATTAGTCAAAGTGAAAAATCAACAAGCAAAGTGATCATAGACATTCTTCAAGCCACCCCCACACTGGGGGTAATTGTATCTGGAACAGTGTTTTATTGCCTCTAATATTTTTCAAAATAATAAAATACCCCCAAAAAAGTGAGATGCAAAAGCAACTTTTTTTTGTTTCAATAATGAGTAAAGTCTAAAGCACAAATAGCCACACACACATACAGATCTATCTGGACATTAAAGATAGTGGGCTTATAAAAAAGCAATAAAGCTGGTATTTAGTATTTTTCAGAGATTATGTAGGCGGGAAAAAAAAAGAAAGAAATAGCAAAATGACAGACAGGAGACAAAAGTCTGCAGATAAAACCCTCCTCTTTTGGGGTTTAAACGTTGGGCGATAAAGTATGACTGTGCCCATGTTGTCCTTTTGTTCCATGTCAGGAGCCAGATTAATGTCTTCGCTATTTATAGTGTACCTATTGTGTGAGTTTTTAGTGTCATAAAAGGTGCTCCTTTTACATGTTTAAATGAATGGAAGCATGTGATACACTAAACATGTTTTAGCATTTCAGATTTTATTGTTTTAGAAAACATCCGTGGCTTTTTTTTTTTTTTTTTTAGCCAACAATAGTGTTGGCTAAAAAAAGAGAAAAGTCTCACTAAAACATTTAAATCTAGTGAGACAGAGGTATTGAATTCTGGCAAGCAAAATTTAAAACAGTCAACAAGTTTTGAAAGGAATCAAAGCTGTGGTGACTCAAGGGGAAGAGTGGTCTGCCAATCAGGAGGTTGGAAGTTTGATCCTAGCTCCCCAATCCATGTTGAAAGATTTTAGAGAAAACAGCCAAGGCCCAAATTGCCTTCAATCTGAGTGTGTGTGTGCTGTAAAAAAGTGCTTCTAAGACAATAGTAGACTATCTACGACCTTCACAGGTTTAGTGTGTTTGTGTTATGTGAACATCTGTGCTGAAGTGGAAAGAGACAAATAGTTTTTGTTTCTGTTTTCAGTTTGAATTGCTGAGTGCCTTGATTGCTACTGGATCCAGCGCAGATGAGAAATTTCTTGGATTATACATTTAGAAAAATTCCAGTCATTAAAACATCTATTTTGTTCGGCTTACATGTTACATGTTAAGCAAAGCTAAGTTTACTTTTTTGTGTATGTTTGAATGTCAAGGTGAAACATTAAAATTTCTGTTCAGATGGAAAAAAAACTGTTGTGACTCACGTTATTCGTATTTATCATAATTTCCTTTGCATTTTATTTTTGCTCAAAATGAAGCATGATGGCTGTGGAGTTGGGGTAAAAAATTAATGGGTTTGATATATATATATATATATATATATATATATATATATATATATATATATATATATATATACATAAAATATACATAAAAAATATTAAACAACAAGAGAAGTTAATGGAAATCAAACCAAACACAAGGTGGCAAACAGAATTCAACAAGAGCTCCTATTTTCTGCATCAAAAATCTTAAATCACCTCCTTAGGCATGCTAATGCTACCCAGCAGGTCAGTAGTAAACTGTAACACGAATCACTAAGGCTTCTTGGATAAAGGCAGAGCATGTCAAAGATCAGTGTAGTTTATATGCACTGTATATAAAGTGGATTCAGTTGGACTGACAAGGTCAAAGAGCCATACCTCCTGAAAATCAATGAAAATTCAGGAAATCATAAAACAGCTAAAACTCTATTCGATGCGAATTTAAGATGCAGTAGCTTCATCGCCTCAACACTGTAATAATTTTTGAATTTGGTGTGATCCTGTAGATTCAGGTAGCATGTAGAGCTTTCTTAGTCCAAAATGGACATTGTCTTCTGAAAAGATAAAAGCGATACGTTTATTTCAATAAATTGTTCACAATTGCTTGATACAAATGGATATATGCAATTAAGTATGACTATTTTATCAAGTTATTTACAACTGAAGCACCAGTGAATATGAAATGCAAAACAACGTGCATCCTGCAAGTGAAATGCATATAGGCAATTGCAAGAAGTGGCTCTGTGTAAATTTCCCAGTGAATGAACCAAGGTGAACTAACATGGTACTCCTCATGCAGTACAATATGATTCTTAATAATACATGCATGTAGATACAGTGGTGCTAGATGACAGGTGGCAGAAAACCCCTCAAGATTGAGAACAGTTAGATGCAAAACTAAGTGATCGAAGCACATGTTAGTACTGGCTTGTACTCTCAAATTCATGTCAATAAATAAGTTTTATGAACTGAGAGACAAATCACGGCAAATTCCAATTAAAAATCTACATGATTGAATTCATGTAAAAAGGTGACATTTAAAATGTACAAAAATCCAATTGCGCGTACTGATAAAGGGCTGTATCAATCCCAATTAATTGCAAATAGCACTAAAGTCGTCACAGAGCGCTTACACTGTTTGCAGAGTGAGTGATCAAACACGTTTCTGGTCTCACACCATGTAGAAAATTATTACAAGATTAAATATTTTGTCTTTACCTCTGGACTCCACTGAGGTTAGGAAAAGGGGGGAAGAAATGGGTTCATGGCAGCCGCACAGTGTCTGAGAGTGCAGAAATTAAACAGAGGGTGTCAGAGAAGCAGTGATAGAGTGGTGGAGGGTTGGCAGGCACACTGTCACAGAGTGGCAGAGAACCAGCTCAGGGGTAGCAGTTTGGATGCCGCTTTCATTTTGAAAAAAAGGTGCTTTACAAAACATGCCTCCCAGTTGACTGTGTTTTTCTGTATTGTGCTGTGACGCCTGGCGCCATAGTGTTTTATTTGTTCATTTAAATACATTCATCAAATAAAGACATACATGAAACATTCCAAATAGGTTTTCCATGTACATTTTCATTAGGCAGTGTTTCATTATATTACATTGTGAAAGACTAAAAAAGTTGGCAGTGTATGAAAAGGTTATTTTAATCCTTAGTAAAATGTTCTAGTATTTCTTCAAGAAGCTTTTTGAGGTAATAGTTTTATGAGAATATTCTCATTTTATCTGTTTCGGCAAGCAAAAGGTAATACAAAAAAGTAATTAACACTCCTTTTATAAAAGATAAAAGGGACATGCCAAGAAATTAAGAAATGTGCAAGTGCAGTAAAGTCAATGAAGTTCATAAAAATCTTGGTTTTTATGTCTTCTTATTTTTAAGCCAGGAAGTGTTAGCAAATATGTATGTGGATGGATTATATTTGAACATAATACTGCATTTTGAAATTTCAACCCCTTGAACACCAAGCCTCTTTTTTGGAGAGTTCTCAAAAATGATACCCCAAAATGAATCCCATATGTCTCAGGAACTACAAGAAAGTAATATTCCAGTGAATACTCTAGAGATCTACAAATCAACAATCATATTACCGAGTAAGAACAAATACAAATACATATGGCACACAGTGGAAAAATAAGAAATTATAAATTCTGATAGAATATATTAAGTACTGTGGATTTTCCTTTAAAGCCATTTGAAATCCAGAACCTCTAGCAATTCACAGTACAGGTTCTGACCATGTACTGCACCAAATGTCATTCCAAAAAAAAAATTAAGTACCTATAGATATTTTGGAACGGTATTGGTTGATAAAATTCCAGGTGAAAATTCCAAATGTGCCATTTTTGGACATTTGGCACCATGTGTGCAATTACACATTTCTCACTCTTTTAATTTATTCAGCCTCCCCTCCCTCCCAACTTATACATTTCTATAAATATTCTTTGTAATTAATAACAATGGTTTTTGAAACAATGTAAGCATGAAGTACTACTAAGAAGTACTGCCCTGGGAGCTCTGGTTATAGAAGCATTGAGCATTTGAGTGATGAAACCAAACATTCAGGGCAGATTATCTGCAGCCCATTGATTTGGGTGATTGACACATCTAATAGCAAATAGAATCAGGGGGTACCAACGCAACACCATTCACCAATGGGCTCTTTGCACCTCAGCTTCCGCGTTCGGGGTAAAGCGGCTCGATTGTTTCCGATCCAATACAAATATCATTTACATTAGGTGCTTGCAGAGCTTGGCCAAGGTTTGTACATCGATCCGAAGCCCCAACAAGTCAGCTGGAGAAAGGTTTTAAGATGTTCGCCTCGTTATACATTCACTGACACGAAGGTGAGTTTTACTTAAACTTTGTGGCTAACATTAACCTAAGCCTATGCTAGTGGGCAATATTCTCGGACATTGTTCTTGTAAAATGTGCTATTTAGTATCTAAACATTCTAACGGACAATGTATTTATCTTATTTTCAAGTATATTATGTGTGTTTATTGTCGTTAGTGTCACAGACTAACGGGGAGGTTACAGTTCGGACTTTTTACTTACGAAGCCTGACGAAGCTCAACAAGCCTCATAGCTTGACAGTAGCGCAGTGAGTATAACATGGTGATTCTGGTATTAATGGAAACAGCAGAGCTTGGGTTTTAATCTGAATGGTAGTTTATGTTGGCAGGACCGTGTTGAGCTGTTGTTGCTGCTTGTTTAGCAGGTGTGAGTCGTTAGCATCTAATTATCGTCTAATTATGTCCCCCCACCCCCCCATAAAGCTGCTAAGTGTTTGAGCTGGGTGTTGTTGAGGTAGAAATTGTTATCATTTAGATGAGCTTTTGCCCGTTAAATAACTATGCAATATATTGCTATAGTAAGATGCAATAAAGATAAAGTAAACTTTAAGTAATAAATCACACAGTTGTTCTTAGGTAAAAAATTAGGTCTAAGTTTGTGCTCTTGCAATTTGCATACAATTTTATTTTGTTACAATTACTGTACATTTTTAAACATAATGTCGAACATTGTACAAATACATATGAATATTTTCTGAATTAGCTAGATGTGTATACTCAGAAACTGGTTATAATGGTGCTAAAAGTTTTTTTGTTTTGTTTTGTTTTTTTTCTTTTCTTTTCACTTGCCATTGGTTCCTAACTTTTTGTTAGTCATCACAATTGACAGTGCCTGCTGTGGTACCTTCTCCAGACTGACATAAAAAGGCTGTTTGACAGCACTCGGTGCTCTGACAACCAAAAAGAGTCCAAAGAGCTCAAAGGGGATCTGCGAAAAATAATCCACACAGGTTGAAAAGGTTTGCCTTACTGCTTTTATCAAAAACTCTGGTGTCAAAAACATACAAAGTTAGGCTCACGTGTCATTTTTTAACTGGCCTTTTGAACATAAATAAATAAATAAATAA
>NW_015113314.1:215126-220100 GCF_001443285.1 Poecilia latipinna | reverse complement strand
ATAAAAAGACAGTTTTGATAAACCAAAGAGGTGTGTGTGTGTGTATATATATATATATATATATATATATATATATATATATATATATATATATATATTTGACAACAAATATTGTTGTCAAACCAATATTTGACAACATTTAAAGATTTTTCTAAATGCATGTATTTGGTATTCATGTAACAAGGAAATATTTAAGTGACGCATTAAAATAAACAGTGATTGACAAAATGGAGCAAAAAAAAGCACATTTTCAGAAGTGCTGTTGAACTTATATTTAGTGTCCAGAACCTGTGACTTTCCATTCACTTTTTCTCCAGGCTCCTAATTAGACCTTGGTCTCTTATTAATAAAAAAAACACAATAAAATGTCATTTGTTGCCTTGGTGTTGGAGTCTAATTTTCATTTGGCCAAACATTAGGATTCTAGGGACTCCGATGTGAGTACTGAAACAGTAGAATTTAAAAAATAGATGATGTTTAATGCTCCTGCAATAAAAGTTTAACATTTCAGAAAGTATGACACCAAACCATTATAAATATCTTGCTAAAAGCTTTCAACAGTGCTACTTGAATATTGAGAATATGTCATACAACTGATGCATTAGCTGCACTTCAAAATATGCTGCAATATCCAAGCCCTTTACATTCTTTTAACATTAGCTTATTTTGTTTCTTTAATTGTACAGTCTTTGATTTCAAATAAAACATCCCCATGCTAGAGATTTTGTTCCCTGCAAAATGCCAGTTAGTTTTTCAGTTTGTTTTGCGGTCAGGGGAGGCAGGTGAAGGAGAGCCTCGCCTTCCATCTTGGAAAATAATAAGATAATTTATTATATATTATTTTCACCCTTTGGTTTGTACTATAAAGTATTTATTTTTCATTTAGCTTAACCAATTTAGATTATTTTTTTCCTTCAAAATCACTGAATTTTCGCAATTTCCATTCAAATGCTGGGAAGCGTAGCTGGTGAGGCAGCAGTGAGCTGAGCCTCACCTTGGATTGCGCAACCTCTCGCTAACTGCAGTGGCTGCCATTTGATGGGAGCATGTTCCTCCTGTCTGTATGTTACCAATAAAATGGTTAAACATTTAATATAGGAAATGATTTTCCATTATTTAGCTTATTTACATAATGCACAGGGTTTTTGTCACCAAAGTGTGTGTGTAACGTGATTCGTGTGCTGAGGAGCAATCATTAAATGGCAAAGAACAGATTTGAGGTGAGGCAGGCAGTTTTCTTACGTCATGGCAGGGGGCGCTCATGGTTCCATATATTGGTTTGGATATCAGATATTTTCCACAACTGCAGAGTGACAGTGAGCTAGCCATACAGTAAATAAGTCAAGTGCAACAATATATTGTTTTCTCCTCTCTTCCGACTTTAACATGGATGACTACATTTCTTCACTTAAATAGTTTTCTAAAGTGGATTTTCAGTTGAAGCAGGAAATAACTTAAGGAAGACCAACACCAGAGCTGAAAGATTTGCTTCAAAACAGAAGGGTACTGCTCTTCTCAAACAGAGTGGTATACAAGAAAAGACTGGCTTTGTGGATGCCCTTCTAGAAACTGCCTTTTCTGCTTTCTTTGCATTCTTTTCTCAACATGTCGCTGTTTGGACTCAGATGGAATTTTGTGACTTAAAGAATTTGCAAAGAAGCCTCACCAAACGTGAGCGGTCGACCACTCATACTTAAAACCAAGTCGCAGTAAACACATTTGTGATGTCGAGGGTAGACTTGCCTTTGGGTGAACGGATATTTTTGTGCAGAATGAGCGGTGCATGGACTTAATTTATAAGTAAAAGTAAGACAGCAGTAACTTTTTGGGTTTTTAATTAAATGTGTGTGTTGTGGGCTACAGTTTTTATGTGCAAAGAATTCAGAAAAGAAAACTGCTGTTGGATTAGGAGCAGTAGCTAATCCTCCACTGTTCTGTTCTTTGTGCAAAATATTTTAGTGATTTTTGGTTTGAATCCTAAAACACTGTTGTCAGTTGCTATGGCAAAGCGTCTGTATGTAGCTTGGCTGATACAGAGAGCGAAAAACAAGTGGTTTCGAGTTGTTTTTCAGGTTTTCCCTTTGCTGTGGAGCATAGCATGGAATTAATACCTACATTTCCAAGTTTCATTGAGTTAATGGAATTGTGCTATGATGGCAATGCGGCTATGGATGAGATTTAAAGATATAGTCTTTCTGTCCTCCAGCGTTGTGCACATGCGCAAAATTTCTGTATGTAAACAAACATGCAAGGTGTTTATATTTATGAATCTGATTAAGTCATTGCCTCACCAGCTGTCAACCTCATTGCATGCAACTGAACTCCATATTTCATATCCTATATCAAATCAACATCTGCAGTGTGTACATCATTGAGATATGATGTAGAAGGTGAATTTGCAGAACAGAGTATATGTATTTGTTTTTTCTAAAAGTTGTCATTCACATATGTTCTTTTTTGCTTTTGTACTTTCTTGCTAATGCTAAAGTTTTAAATGACTCATTTATAACTCCATCTATAAATGAGAATTGTGATTGTCACAGTTTTAATCTGGCTCAAGCACATAAGGCTGAGCCACTTTCATTTGGAATGCTTGCTTTAGTTGTATTCTGCTTCTCTTAGTTGTTTTCTTCAAGGAAAAGGTCAGAAAGACTGAATGAAAATGGCTTAGAATCCTTGTCAGAATCTCTTAAAAGTTCCTTGTCCAACCTGATTCAACAAATCACCTTGAAGCGTGCTTCTGTGTTTCAATCTGTGAGTTACAACTATTCTGACTATCCAGCAAACCACTGTGACATCAGGTGACAGGGATGTTCTCAGTATCCAGAAATCACCCTGGATGGATCATTTTTACTTTCAAAATTATTGGTATTTTGTTACTTTTTTCTACCAATCTCTTGCAGATTTACAATTTTTTTTCTGAACATAGAACAATATCAAAACTCTCAAGACTGTATGAAGCTATCGAAGTTATGTTTTCATTTTACATTTATTGATCCTAATTTTGAGTCTGTCTGCCTGCATGTAATTGTTTGGAACAGTTCTTGCTTCAATGTAATTTCACACAAAAAATCAGCAGAAGCACAATTTGCACCAAAAGATAAAGAAATGGGTAGCTCACTACATCTGTGCAGTATTTGTCAAATTTTGTGTAGAAAAAAAAAATCTTTCAATTCCAAACAACTTCCTGGTGTTAGATAAGTTTGGTAAGTGACAATCCAAATTAGCTTCAAGTAATTAGCTGAAACTAATTAGCAAAATTTGGTTAATAGGAGATTTTTTAACTCCTATATTTACAAATAGAAATATGTAATTCTATTTTATTTAATAGAATTCGATTAATTCTATTACATAAAATTAATAGAATGAAACTGTATTCAAATGACTTCATAAAAAAGCTTTTGTGTGTGGAAACATTTACTGTGTTGCTCTGGTCAACAGAGAGTGATGTGAAAGATATGAAAGAGGAATATTTTCTCTACTAAAAAATACCTTTTTTGAAATCTGGAGCATATTATTAATTTATTGTGAACCTTTACATGTCTGAATCTTTAAATTTATGACAAATGAAATTAGTCTCAAACTCAAATTATTACTGTATTGTACTTTTCATCTAACATATGTATGCACAGGATGATGGGTGGTTCCACAAGGACCTACAATCTCATGGAAGTGGCTTTGTGGACGTCCAGAAAGTAAAGTTGCAGAAAGCATAGCTCAGTGCACGTGTTGGGTTTGACAGATGACATTTGCATCTTTTTTTGATGAAGTACAAACTGAAAACTTTTAGTACACTGCAGCATTTTTAGATGGTAATGGACCTGTTGAGGCACAAACGATGTGGTAAGACCAGTCAGCAAAAGGAATTCTTGGTACAAGTATCTTTTGGGGGAAATGTTAATAATTAAGTAAAAATCCAACACAAGATTCATCTTTGAAGGAGTCGGTCTACATATTTTAAGAACTGCAAGTAAAACGACGTCATTCACTAGTGAACATTGCCAGTGTCATGAAACGAGTCTTTGTTTACTTGTGAAATATTGCCACTTCAATTCTTCTCTGTCTGATCTACTTTTCTGATGTGTTCTCTGTTCAATTTTTCAGTTGACTCTTCCTCACAAAAACTGTTTCCTGTCACTCACGCTGCTTTGTTTCTCCTATCCTTTATTTTTGTGAGCTTTCTGTTTCATTTTAGATCATTTACTGGGCGTCATCCTTGAACACAGACTCTTCCTTTTTCGCTTTTCTCTTTCTGGGCTAGTCTCAAACTTTCCCCTTCTTGTGTTTAGCCCAAGGCTATCTAACCTAAGCTGTTCCTGCCCTCTGATCTTTTCCATTTTTAACCACTTGAATTTTTTGACCCCTCAGAACAAGAACTTCCACATTTTTATTCACATGGTGCAGGTGTTTGTGTGTGTTTATTTTCTCATGTCTCCTGACTCTAAATGAAAATTTCTCAAACCTGGTAGAAAGTGTGATCTGTGGTTCTGGTTTTGTCCATTGCCTCTTTTGTCTCTGTCAGTCACTCAACATTTCATTTTGGTTAAGGCGAAAGGGCAGGACATAATTTTGTTGCTTGTAACTTTTCACTCCTCCAAAAAATTGTAAGTAGCAAGTAAACTAGGCTTCCAGAGAATTCCAAAGTGCTTTACTTTATACATTATCAAACACATTTTTAACATTGATTATAAAACTAGATCTCTGGGTAAAAAAAAAAAGTACAGTACAAAGATGAATGAATTGCTGACGCTATCCCATAGTGATTGAAGGTGAATAATATCAAAAACACTAAATGTTATAAACATTTCAGAATTGAGAATAAAACTTGTATAAATCTTAATCCAAAACAGAAATGAAGGTATCATTGAAATTTACAGAATTATACAAAATGTATGCGAAAAAAAAAAAAAAAAAAAAAATATATATATATATATATATATATATATATATATATATATATATATATATATATAT
>NW_015113314.1:189227-212028 GCF_001443285.1 Poecilia latipinna | reverse complement strand
AAAAAAAAAAAAAAAAAAAAATGAGAAAAAAAAAAAAAAAAAAAAATATATATATATATATATATATATATATATATATATATATATATATATATATATATATATAATGCTTTATATTTTATATTATACAGTGAGTTTGAACATCTAGTCAAAATGTTGCCCAGGGGAACAATTGCTTCTGAAGATAATGGAAGAATATAAATGCAGCAGTGATTATCAACGTAAGTATTAGGTTACTTATTAAAATAGGCTTTATTTCCACACTTTAAGTAACACGGGGATATGAATATAATTGTAAGTGACATGATTATGCAAAGCTCAATGATTTTAGAAAGCTTAACACTGCAGGATAGAAGTTGGAACCAAAGATGACAATAAAAAGTGCCTGATATTAGGTAGTCAAAATTGTGCAAAGGTTAAATGTGTAGAATGAAATCTTGGTCAAAAATTGGAAATACAGATTAGAATTTGCTAACCAAAAAAAGCAATTAAACAAAAATAATAGAGGCTGAGAGCTTCTCAAATTTTCTCTCCCGTCTAAAATTGGCAAAATGAAATCTTGGATGGAGCACAACACAGAGATAAGTTCAAAGCTCAAATGGAAAAAATGAGCATTTTTTCCAGTAATTTTCCCTCTTTTTTTACTGAATAGCTCCCTCTCTTCCACACTCTTTCTAAAAGAACCACAGGAATATTTCAATAAGCTATGAAAAAAAATATTCTGTTATGTTACTGTGCTTCACCTGACTTAATTTTTAAACACTTTCACTGATACTGGAGAAATGTACTTCATTCTCCAGTAACAGTATCCACCTGCAGAGTCTTGTTGCTACTCCACTTTGTGTGCAGGATTCAATAATCAGAAATACTGTTTGATTTTCCAATATGTGAATGGTCTGGATCAGTGTTTCTCAATTCTGACCCTCAGGTCCCCCTGCCCTGCATGTTCTAGGTGTTTCCCTTCTGCCACACACCTGGATCGAATCTGTGGGAGATTAACAGGCTTCTGCAGTACTTGCTGACTGCAGAAGAGGTCATGTAATCATTTGGATCAGCTGTTCTAGAATAGAGGCACATCTAAAAGATGCAGAGCAGGGGGGCCTCAGGACTGGAATTAAGAAGCACTGGTCTAGACCAATCTAACAAATGGCTGTCTGATTCCAACTGCCAGCTGATTTAGGGGTGCATGTTAATCCACTCGAAATCAAGGAACACTTTTCTTGCTGTGTCATTATCATGCTCAGCCTAAATGAAGGTTTTACACTATTTCACTGTTGATAAAATCGAAGTAGAATCCGAGGAATACAAACTGTGTTGAGGGAAATGTTTGCAAAGCATCAGTCACAACACAAGGTGAGAATAACAGAATTCTCACCTTGATATGGTTTGTTTCATTTATTTGTTATGAGAGTGCAGTTGTTTTGTTTTTTTTTTTCTTTTCAATGATGTCACTGACAGGGAAATAAAATGTGACTAGCGGATTGTTGGAGTGGGGCTACCCACAAAGCAGTGTTCAGGATGAAGATAAAAGATTTCAGTTTGGAGATAAACAGATTAAAGACTTGGATGTCCCCTGGTAATATTAAACTATATTACAGCCTCTACAATCCAAAAGGTGATTTTTGCCTTTGTGATTCATAGATGCCTACTGTATAAGAACTATATAATAATTATTGTCTAAGTTTTCAGCTAAATAAATGATCAAACTTTACAAAAAAATAATTACTTTGTGTAGAATAAAGCCAATTAAGACCTGAGAATAAAACTAAAGTCTTGCAGCTGCCACCAAATGACAAAATGACTAAAGAAAGTAAGTGTTTGTACCATAGGTGGAATTTTGTTGTTGACATTTTATGTAGATATTACATAAAACAGAAAGGAGAACTGACAGAATTTCTTACTAACTTTCTAAATAAAAATATTGCTCATTTGTAAATCATTTTTGGCCCAAGTTTTGAAGGAACAATGTGATTAGCTTGGGCAGTTGCTGACACCTGACCTTTGGGAGGCCCTAATTTTACTGCAACAGTTTTACAGATCATTTGGAACAGGAGCAACAGTTTTTACAAGAGATACTTTCTCATGGGTCCGACTTAATGTGAGATTTAATGAAACTGCTAATAAAGCCTTGTGTTGTTTGCTGGAAAGATCATTACCACTGGGCCTTTTGTTTTGTGGTTTTAATGTCTTAGGATTTTATGGTTGCATAAAACCTGTGTATGAAGGACTTTTATTAGGAAATGTGAGGTTCAAATGTTATCTGAATTTAGATTTTTCACTTTAAATGAAAAAAAAAAACAAGGACATGTTTTGGCATCTGGTATGTGTCTAAATACTAAAGGGAGCAGCGATTTACTGCTTTAATCACCTGTCTATTGGATTTTCATTCATTTTTACAGCCGCCATCAACCACCAAAGGCACAGTGCATGTTCAAATTGTCTTTTTCTGTGTACGTTTCAGTACAAATGGCCGGCTCACATCCTCAGAAGATCAGTCAATGACCTAAACAGCTGTGCATAGTTTTGCTCCATCCAAGAAACAGTCAACAACAAGATTATATAGACATTTTTTTTTCCATCTAATCCCTCTAGGTTGTTCAGTCCAGTGTATCACATTTCAACTATTGGCTTAAATAATGGCCCAGCTGCTCAAAGCGTTTTCTCTGAGAAATTAAGTTAGCAGTCATCAGTTATCAATTCTATGTAGCGTCTCATTATTTAGTTGTAAGCTGATTGGTCCAGACACTTTGTGTAAGAGTCAGCGAAAAGCCTAGTGAATACTCCTGCAAAAACGCCTACGTTTAAAACACTTGGAACTGTGACAAACAATGCTGGTCAAGGACCAAGTTTATTTTGGCAGCATGCACAGTGATCTGGATGGTAAGGGAAGTTACAGGAGAAAAAATATGGGAATACTAATATCAGTATTCCTATACTGATATTATGGGATATCAGTATGACATTTTGACATACTTACAAAACGTCAGTATGTCTCATACTGACATTTTTAATATCAGTATGAGACATGAACCGGAACTGTGTTCTGTGGTCAGAGAATATTAACATTCTGGCAGTGAATACTACATGTGGGTAAAAATGTTTAAAACATCTCATTCCCACAGTTGGGTATGGAGGATAATCTGTAATGCTGTGGGCCTCTTTCTCTTTCAAAGGCTCTGCCAGGAACATTGTTAGTGTATAACATTATGGAATATGAAATACCAGGACATTGAATTTAAAAGGTTGCTTGCCTTGACCAAATACACTGAAAATGGGTTAACACAGACATGGTTCTGCAAAGACAAAGCATAGTTTGTCTTCAAAGGCCTTGAGAATCCCTAAACCTAATGCGCTCGACACACAGGGAATGACATCACCCCCTCTCCATTTATTTCCCAGTGAACTTGTGCGAAGAGGCGACAGTTGCTTTCCCTCCAGGCGAACGGGTGGCAGAAGTCATTCATGTTAAATTTCTATCTTTTACACATGGACACGCAGGCTGGCGGCGTGAAAGAACAAAGTTGAAAAGTGTTTAACTTTTTTTGCTCTCGCATAGCACAAAAACCAATCAGTGAGGGTTTTATTGACCGACCAATGAGTGGAGTCTGCAATCACTTTCAAAATGGAGGAAAGCATCATTTTAGCTGCTTTTGACTTTCCTATATCACATGACGCATCACAGAGTCAATATCAAGAGACACATAAAAAGGCAGCTGTATGAGAACTTGTTGGTGCCAAGTTGAATTTGTCCAGTAAATTTTCTCCAGTTTAAGATTAGTTAAGTCTTATCTTAGCATGTGTATTATAAATAACCTACAGTATCTAATATCATCATTTGCTATCACTGCTAGAGAAGACTTACCAGAAAGATTTCTGTAAAAATTTTACTTCTTAGTCTGTGACTGCTTCAAGAAGCCCAGTGAGGCTGGGTTAATAAGTGCACACAAGGTTTGTGACTATTTGAAATATCCAATTAAAATAATGTTGAGTTTGTAGGTTTAGGAAACCTCACAGGATTGAAGACATTAATCTGAGTTAATAATTACCATCTGATAAATTTATTCTGCAGTAGGCACTCAGTGGTAGACCTGCTTGACCTTAGCCAGGCTTCAAATATTATTTATCATGTTAATATAATTGTTAGACTTGGGAATAAGGTTGATATTTCCAGAGCACCAACTGGCTGCATCCGCTCTCTCTTCCAGCATGAAAATGTTCAGTTTCCATTGGTGATTATGCATCTTCCTTCTCCCCTCCACCTTACTTAACCTTTGGCATGTGCCATTTGTCAGTGTTAATGTTTTTTTTTTTTTTTTTTTCTGTCGTGCCAACAGTTTGTAGATACCTCTTTGTAGCTGCATGTTGACATAAATTAATAACTGATTGGTTGATATCCAGACATGACTGCATTAGAAGTTCTAATTTTAACAAAACTGTTGAGAATGGTTATATAAATTGTAGTATTTTAATAATAAATTAATTTAAGAAACAAAAATCACCACAAGGGGTCAAGTAAAAATTATCACTGCATTCTTAAAAATATAAACGGCACGCATTTTTAAACTGTGTCATCATTCCTAAAGCCAGTGGGTCAGTTTTACACATTATTTCAAAAATCTTTTGTAAAAGCTTTAAAGTGGGCAGAGACACACCATCATGATCAGGTTAATCACATCTTTCGGCTGTAGCAGAAAGCTCATGCACCTACTCCGTCAGACAAGTCAAGAGTGACCTCTCATGTCAACATGGAGTCAAAGAGGTTGCTGCACACACAAACGGCACAACAGTGATAAAAAGGAAATGTCGCCTGTCCTTCATCAAGAGCTTATCAGTAGTCTGTCTGAACAGCTTGGAACATCACCGGACTCATTTAACAACAGGGGCAAGAAACATGGCACCCATTATATCCAGGATCTCTGAAGCAGGAGATGAAGATAATGAACTGCTCTTTGGAGGTAACATGCATCATGGGTGTCTACTAAAAATACACTGTTAGGTCTCAAGGATGCAGCATCTATCTTTCCCAAAAGAAGTTATATTTTGATTTGACAGACCACAGGGTCATTTCCTACTTTTTCTTTTTTGTTTGTTTTTTTCTGGATCCTCTCTAGATTTTACTTGTATTGGTGGGTGCAGTGACAAACTGTGTTCCAAGGTTTTCCATCTTTTTGCCATTGTCGATATAAAATTTATCTCTTCCTTCATTGCCAGCCGCTTCAAAGCACAAGGTTTACCACCATCAGGGGTGGGCTCGCATGGAAAATCAGCCTGGGAGGCTGGCTTGGAGAGGCCTTTTATTGGATGGCACAACGGAGCCATAATTCTAAAACAGTAGAGCACTATTTACAGTATGAAAACAAATGTTTTTTCAACAATTAAAACTTCTGTGTGTATGTACTTAATGACAAAATAAAAATCTGTCAGCATAAGTTTATTAAATAAGCAGCTAATAAAAATCAAAGCAAATATTAGGGAACAAAAAACAACCTTCAAAGTTATGCAGACTTATTACATCTTGAAGGGAATTTTTTTTTTTTCAAATGACTAAAAGCTGAGGGTTGTACCACAATCCTTAGAAATTAAATGGTTATATCTAAAATATAAGAAATGTTGAGTATAATGAGAAAACATAAGAAACTCACTAGACAATTAGTTATTCTCTTATGAGAAACACTCATATTCAGATTGTTTTTCTTGCAACACTTACTAAAATGTTTTGTTTTGCAATATATAAATGTGTTTTTTTTTTCCTGGTCCGTCAGTATGAATCTTGCTTAATGGATCAACCAGATTAATTATTTACACACCAGTTGTGTAATATTGTTTATCGGCCCCCTTTAATTTTCTGGACACATTCAAAAACACAAACAGTATTCACCCAGATCAGGGGATGATGGATGGATGGAGCCATATAGGCAAGGCTCGATCTGCTTGGTCCCGTTTCCTCACTAACCTTGACCCCTCCACCACAGAAAATGTCTATTAATTTGGTAGTTTTTCAATTCCACATGCCTCTTTCTCCTTTGCTTTTGGCATGTTGGTGTTGAGAATAAATAATTCTGTGTTTTCTTCTATCTCTTTTAGCTATTTGCCTGCTCAAGTACACATGCATGCGTTCACATAGATCACGCAAAGCTAAAGGAAATCACATGTTAGGAAACGCCCTCAAAGCCAAGGTTAAAGGAAATGACACACTAGGGAACGCCCTCTTTAGGGATAACAAAGGGAATTACAAACTGTTGCTTGATGCCGTTTTGTCCTGCTAGCTCCTAAAGGTAGCATGAGAAATTGACCAGCTGTATTTTGGTATTAATAAATGGAATCCATGAATTCATCTCACTGACCTCGTATATCAAGAGCTTAATATGGAGAAAGGATTTTTTTTTCCCACATTGAAAAAGAGAATAAATATGTTATTCTTTCTGTCTTTTTCAAATTGTGAGGGACTGCTTGTACCTCTGTTTAGGATACAAAGTATCAGACTGACCCAGTCTGACGTTTCACTCCCTATGAAGCGGCTGTGATGATGTGCTAATGTGCTCTATGGGCTGAAAAAAAAAAAAAAAGCCAAAAAACAACACATTACGACTGAACTACTGGCAAGTTTATCCTGGAACTAAACCATTCATCTTATTTTATTTTTGCACACATAAAATAAGAATAAAGCATTAAAAAGCATTTATGTTTTAGTGCTTACTATCACAGGAATTGTGATAAATCCCCAGCCTCTGCTTCACTGTCCAAATTTATTGAATTGTTTGTAGGCAGTCTTTTTCCTACAAAGAATGGTGAATCTCTACCCCTTTTCTGTTTACAACAGTCAGGTTGTTTATGACAAAATTCTATGACACTGAGTTTATCTTTTCATTTACATTTAAATGAGTAGCTGAAATTTAATGTCTTCTTATCCTTCTGTCAGTGGTCTGTCAGAAAAAATATTTAACATAAGTGTGGATCAGAGGAGCTAACAAATTTAGCAAAACCTTGCAAGAATACAGAAGGAAAGGAATTTGTCAAGTCTGCTCTATTTATCAGTTCATTCTGGCTGTCTTATAGGTTCTGGTCGTAGATCAGGTTATCACTGTGATTCTTTTCTAACAAAGGGAAGAGTTGATTGACCTATAGGTGTGAAGTTCTGGATTGTTATGCACCAAGGATATTGTGGATATCTCACATGCTCTTGCCATTATCCTTTATGAAGAAATGGGGGTTGTGTTTAAAGTTAAAGAGGATAGCTTTGATCCTGATTAAGTTCTAGTTTGGGAAAGTAACACAAAGATTTGTCTCGAGGATCAAGGACCAATCCTCTGCTTTTTTATGAGACTTTAAAGGTATCTGAAACAATTAGGAAATACGGTGCCATGTAAGCCAAACCAAGCATTCGGCATGCTGAAGTGTATAAATCTTCATCAATGTAAACAGAGTTTCTATACAGAGTAACTTAAAATGAAGTAATACTATTACTGGTAAATTGCTGTCATGTCTTCCCTGACTTTACTTAGATTTAGAAGTTGGAAGATCTCCTTGAAAACTGTTTCCACTCTTCACTGTGACATCCTTTTATCTCGGAGGAGCTTAGACCATGCTCATTGATGCCAAATTCCTCACACAGTCCATCCATATCAATGTGTTCCAGACAGTAAGCCTATGCTGCTTCACTGTTTTCTTCATAGGATGCCACAAATGTGAAGCTAAACTTTAATTCAGTGATTTAGCAGGTTAAGGAAAACTTTTCCATCCGCCACACATTTCTTACCTTGTTTACAGTTTTATTGCTTATTTTATATTATATTGGAAAGACAAAAATAAAGTAAATTTAAAATGATTAGGTTTACAAAGCTTTCGACTGCTATGAAAACATCTTCAGCGAATACAGATGCTCTAGTGTCATCCTCTCCAAAGCATTTTCACAAAAATAGTTTTTTCTCCCCAAAACTGAAAATATTTCAGACTCCTCTTAATAAATGTCAGTAGATGGTCACCTTGTGACTTTCTGCCACAGTGGAGTGTGTCCTTCAGATCCAAAACTTCCAGAATTCCTTTAAATGTTCTGCTAGAAGAGGTGCTAAAGTAGAGAAGCAACCTTAAAAGACTGGGGCTCTCAGGCAATTCACACATTTCTCATCCTTTCGCACCTCATCTCCATCTTTTTCACGCATTTACAAAAAATTCACAGCAGATGACAGTATGCACTGCAGTGCCACGAAAGAATTTTCAGATCAATACTGAAGAATGTCAAAAATATCTAATATAAATGACTTTTAGTTTATTTCACATAAAAGTTATCTCAAAACTTGAGAGCTCGGATGAGGGCACCTGCAATGTCGAATACCTGCCATAGTTTTCACATTTGAATATGTTTTAAAATGTATTTATCTGAAAACAGGGTTCTTGTTTCTTTCAGGGGGCTTCAAACAATAAGGTGCCCTAAACCTACCTGGTTCATTTTGGAGTAAATTTACAGTAAAAATTGCAAGTAAGTATTATGTGCAAGACGAAGATATTCAGGGGATGTATTTTAATAATAATAATAGAAACAACAAAAAAACACTTGAATCTCATTTTGTTTGATGCATCTTATTTTAAACCTCTTTAATTGATGTCACAGTCCACAAAGCGCTTTGACTAATGGGTAGACCAGTGCTGCCTTCGCACCTTAATTTGCTCATCTGTGTTTGACCGCTTGCTGATTGTATCTTCCCTTTTTGAGGCCAATGTTTGCAATGCCGCAGCACATATGGCAAAAATTCATTGTTGAATTTGTGTTCTTTTAACTTTTTGACATTTTTTAATTCATATTTTTCCCTACTACAGTCAGTTGGGTCAGACCCTTGGTCAATGCTAGCATAACCTATAAATACTATTACTTGAAATCTTCCAAGAAGGAAAGTACACAATTACACTTTTTTTTTTTTTGTGGTTTTATTTACATTCATAATATGACTGAACTTTTCAATAAGTACCTAAGTTTGATATATTTAGTTCAGCTCAGAAAGTTGGCCACCGTGACTGAAAAGCCTGCAGCCCATTAATTCATGCAAGGTCTTTAGAATGATCATGTTGTGGAAGATGCATGTTTATTGAAGTGAACCTAATGTATGGCAGCTAAAAATATTTCCCTGGTTGTCTTCATTACAAATCAAGTGCTTTATGTTTTTCTCATCCTGATGAAGTGATGGAGTGAAATGAAGCTATCTCCACAATGACTGATCATTATGTCGAGGAATGTTCCTTGACTTGTCAGTCATTCAGACTTTGACTCTCAGTGTGTCAAGTGTAAATCACTTATTCGTTCAAGTGGATTGAAAGAATGATTAAGACTCTATGCTTTTTAAAAATTATGTAGGCTGGTAAGACATGATAGAACCCCCTGCCTAAAATCAGGAAATTTTTTTGTTTTTGTTTTTATTGTTTTTTTCCTGAGCATTAGCCATTTTAAAATGATTTAAAAGATGTTTGATAACTATGTTGGAGTGAGAGTGAATAAAGGAACCAGACCTTTAAGTATGCACAGCAGCATTATGTTGCATCATGACATTCTGATTTTTGGTCAGCATCTTATCCACAAAGCTAAAGCCACCATTTTCTGCTGAGTGCATGCATTCCAATTCATTGGTGCAGTGAAGAGTTAAACTGATACCAGCAGTTACATCTTTGTTCAGCTTTGCACAGCCGTGCTGCAAACCCACCCCACCGCGCTCTATCAGCTGAACACACAAACATTGTCTGGTTCATGGATTGAGCTGCTCCTGTCAACAACATTAAACTAAACAGTTTTTTTATTGTAACAAGGCATTTTAGGTCTCCCTTTTTGTATGATTATTTGCTTAAAGATACACCCAAGCACGCCTGATTGCATCTTTACATAATCACACGTGACTTCTGAAAACTTAAACGAATTGTCGAAACTACCAAAGAACACCTCATGCTGATTCAGTTGAATCTTTTATTTTTTGATGTACCATTTCTGTGTGGCAGCATCCAGTTTGCCATCTCTGACACCTTTTAATGCTTGTCATTTCTTTTAACATTAAAAGAACAACTGCATTCCCTCCTGTAATGGATCAAAACCCAAAAAATGATGTGGATTTTAGTCCCTTTCCTGTGTGACTCAATGTTTACAGATAAAGCAAGTTTTGTGACTGTCTAAAGAAAATATCACTGAAAAGTAAATGTATTATGATTGGAACACTGACAAGGGGACAGTGGAAATGTTATTTTAATCACACAGAGCAGCAAAGAGATGTTCCAAAATCCCCTTCCTCTCTGCATTTGAACCTACTTCTATAGCTTTATGTAACTTTCCACTGTCTAGCACACAGTCATGTGTTGTGAAGACAGCACAACACATGACTGTGCTATCTGTGAGACTTGAATCAAACTCTTCAAATATCACAGATAAAGAATCTCAATTTATTCTATTTTATTTTTTTATTATTCTTACAAAGATTATTTTTCTACTGAGATCAGTTTCAAATTATGATGAGACAACATTTTTATCAGAGAGATTAGATTTAAGGTCTGCCACTTTATGAAGGTCGCCACAAAAGGCTTGCTTTTCTTAATTGGATATATCTTATGAATGTATTCTTTGTAAAAAGATGGAATCCAAAGGACAAAGAAGGTAAAATACATCCAGAGCTTTTATGACATGTTTACTTTCTCCTAACTTCCTTAATTCTTAACAAGGTTACCAGAGAAAATTGTGTCAATAATAGCTAAGAGCTGTAACTTGGACATGTTTCTGAAAATACAATATGACAAAGATTGTTTGCAACACAGTCATCACGCTCTCATCAAATTTTAGCTCCAAATATTTTTAACCATTCTTGGCATGAATTTAGTTGTGCAACGAGCTTAACTATTTCCACTATCAACCAATTTACAGTATTTTACCAAATGACATCACAATAACTTACGTATTTAAGCAACTGAAAAACAGCAGTTTTGTGTTATATGAGAAAAAATATTCCTAATATTTTTTGGAATATGTTTAGTATTCCTAAAAATAAAGGGAAACTGAATGTTCTTGTTTGTTATATCAGTTTGTAGTACAGTCAAGTAACCCTGTCACAAATGTAATCATATACATGAACCTGCTTTTGTCTTGCACCTTATGTAGGAGAGTTGTCAAGACAACAGCTTGATGGTGAAGACTGCTGTATTCTAAGACTAAAAAGTTGCAACCGAGAAGGGAAAACATTCACAGTCCTTTGTAAGCCTCAGATAATTAGTCGAGCTGGTTATGTTCTTTGAGGTTCCAGAGGTTACATCAGGACTTCCGGGGATTTTCATATTAGCTGCCTCACTAAAATAATCCATTTTTGCAAAGATTTACACAGTGAGTGTTAAGAGAGGAAAAATTCTTGAACTTTAAAAACCTTTTGACTCGTTAAATCCTCTCTATGCCCGAGTTCAGAAAAATGCTGTGCGCAAAGACTGAGATCACGCAGAGATAATAGCGTCACAATTATCAGCATTTATTCAAGACAGATGCATACTATCACCAGAAAAGCACATCACATAACATCAGAAACCTCAGAGCACAAACAACACATGAATTTACCTGAGAGAGAAAGACAAAAGATGGAAACGACAAACAAAAAGCAAAGACGTCTTTGGAGAAGTTGCAAGCGCAAAATCTGATTTGTTACTTCTGTGTAGAAAGTTTTATAGTAAAAGGCGTATTCCTATCTTTAATTTATTCAAATAAGGCGTATCTTTGCTCATCCAACCAGGAGCTATCTCTGACCCTCTATCAAGCTAGAAGCCCCTGCCGTGTTTACGGCCTTTCACAGATGAGTGTGAAAAGCTACAACTTCCACTGTATTGTTTTCCCACACAGACAAAAGGCAGTTCAAACGATCCTAGCAAACCATCTGCTGTAACTACAGGTAACATAAAGGTCAATAGGCCAGAATAAGTTACTGATTTTAAAACCACAATTAGGCCATTTGAATCAAGACATGTTAAGTTTTAAAACTAGCTTATTTCAAATTTATTTTCTCAACATGAGTTACTGAGTTTGTGCTTTCTGGTATGTCTGCATGCTTGGCCATGTGTCCAGATGACTGCTTTTAAAACATTTAGGCACTTTTATCAAACACTGCTGGCTTTGTGTTGCTCCATCAAGTCTCCTATCACAGTAACATCAGCATAACATTTAACCAACGTAATGCCACTTCTTTTTGGTATTTTAATGCAGTTGAACATGAGCTGTAACTTTATTGCTTCATACAGACCATAACGATGTGCTCTAAGTTAAATGGACTGGTACCTCTTGGTTATGTTCTTTATCTGCAACTAAACAAAATGGTTCTGCATTGCAATGCATCTTACAAATTAAGAATTTTTGGTTAAATTATATTCAAATTTTGTATTCACATTTCTGTCTTTTGCATATTTTTGTTATGCCTGCATTCAAACAACTAGAACCCTTAATCTCAATAATCATTGTCAAAATGACAGTTTTATTTGATTCAGTGTAGCAACATCAGACCTACATTTTTGTTATGAAAAGCAAAAAGCGTTCCCAGTTTTTTTTTTTTTTTTTGTTGTTTTTTTAAACCACATGATGCAAGAATCTTATACTGTGACATAAGAAAACAGTAATAACACTCTTCTCGTCCTGCACATCTATCAGATTGTTAACCCAAAAACATGAGAGCAATTTATAAGATGAATCTGGTCAATTCTTATGAAATTAAAATAAATTCACTGTGGTTTTCTCCACAGCTCAGCCCTTTGGGAAACATATTTTTTCTTATTTTAGCACAATTTTTTTCTCTTTATCAGAAACAAAATATTTTAATTTCTGTGATGCTGATGACACCTATTTGTATCTATCTGCGCAGAGCATCTATCTATTTTCCTCTTCTTTGTCTCTCTGTCCAAGGCAGATAAAGAACTGGGTTTCTTAAAATCTTCCTAGGCTCATAATAAAAAAAAAGAATGTATTATTGTTGGCTCCAAATCCATTCTTACCAAATGTCCTTGTTTCTCACTGATTTTTCTAGAGTGTATACTTTCTCACATGTAAAGAGCGTTGTCATTCATACTTCATTGCAATTTTCTTTTGAGATGCATTGAAATTGTCTTTCTTTAGTATGCAGTCTTCTTCAGAACTAATTCTGGTCAACACCACAGCTATTTCATTCCACAATCTTGTTGCTTGTCATATTTATTAGAATTTTCCCTTCTTTTATCTACCACACAGAGAATTTTGCTGCTCGCATTTTCATCAGAACTCCATCTAATGAACACATCTCTATGATCCTCAAACAACTCCCCTGGGTCCCTGGTAAATAGCAATTCTTCTCCTCGCTTTAACAGCTTTCCACTCTAACTCTTCCATAACTTTTTGAAATGTTCTGGCCTCACCCTCCACCTTGAAAACGTAGGCCCTCTTCTATTTTCCAGGTTTTTGTTTCATCTGACAACATAGTGGACCTAAGAGCCATCGCCATATTGAGCCCCATCTCTGGAACGCTACCTAAGAATATGAAGACCATATGAGGTCTTTTACTATATTTAAAACATAACTCAACATGCATTTGTTCCATGTGACCTTTTGTACCAAAGTGTTTACTTCTGCTTGACTTATTTACATTTTTTTGTTTGCTTATTGTAGTTGCTTGTATTGACTGCACATCAAATACAGTCATTTGAGTATTTTTTGAAGGTGCTCATAAATAAATATTACTCTTATTGATAGGAATATCATCATTAGTAAATAGACCTGATGATAAAGGATTATTGATCATATGGCAACTGAGGCACAAGGCTTACATTTGATCATGTAAAGGTCAGGAGCCAAGTACATAATAGTATAAAATGACATTAGAAATATGTCCATAAGCTGGTGGAAGTGGTTGTTGGAAATGGATGAAGACTGATTCAAGAAAAGAAAAAGAAATGTATGAATGAAACAAATAGGGAAGATGATGCCTTTTAGCAGTGGTGCTGAATAGTAGACTTTAAGTTACAAAGGAGCTCCTCTGTTGATCTTTTCACACCAGTGCTTAAGCAGAAAAAGGAGATAAACTTGCTTAGTGCCTCTAACACAAAAAATTAACACCATAAGAGAGGTTTAGCTAAAAACATTTTTTGTTGGATTCCATTTTCACTTACATGCGATGTATGGTAACGACCATAAAACATGTTACATTTGAGTGACAGTCTCCTGATCAAAAAGCAACAATTACCTGAGATTTTTTTTCAAAAATGAATCCTGAATAAAGATCATCCAGTGTGCTACCCAGAGAAGCTAGCTAATAACAACTAGATATGCATCATTAATTCATGAGGGGTGGGGGTGGCAGTTGAGATGTGCTGATGCCTCAGAGGAGGGTAATTAAACCGATAGAGCTGTTTCTCCGTAGAGAAGTACGCTGGCACAGCAGTGCCTTGGGAAGCTATCTGTGTCTGTTGATGCTCCTGGGTACCCAAGGATACGCCATAACCCTGAAACTCACATGTATGTTAACTCTGTGTTCTCTGAGCTTCAAAGAGAACACATACCAGTGGGGCTATTTCTCCTGGCGTTTAAAACATGCAGTTTGTGGTATCTTGGGAGATTGCCTTGATGATCTACAGCTGAAGACCTAAATGCACATTACTTAATGTTTATATGTTTATGCTTGCTGATGCATCTACAGATACTAAATCTTATGTTAAAAATTATTCCAGCTATGGCATTGTGAAATAATGTCCTTATCCAAGTCCTGATATGTAAAGTATTCATGTGCAGGGAAAGTATTTAGCAAATATTTCTAGCTGGAAAATCTTCATTTCTGTAAGGTTAAGTTTACCAAAATTTGCCCATAACTCAATGTCAGTATTAAATACAGCAGTTCCAACTTAGGTTGGCAAAATCAGTTTAGGTTTGAAATGCTATACATATGGTAAGCCAATAACAACAATAATAAACAGGAAAACAGGCACACAAAAAACCCCAAAAACACTTCATGACCATTTTTGGATTCACACAGGCTGAAGCCAAATGGCTGCAGGCTTTCCATTCACTCAATTTGTGTATTCAATAATTTAATGATGATGAGCTCGTGCCACTTGGAATAATTTATGGAATTATGCAGTCTTTAGCAGCTGAATTAAATAAAAAAAAAAACATTTTCACATACTTCAACTGCACATAAAGTGTACACAGAACATGTTTTTTTCTCTGTCTCAAAGTGCAAACTCTGCAAATAAGACAAATATTATCTGTCCAGAAACTTATTTCTTAGAACTTGTCTTAAGTTTATATAATGTATGCCATATAGGTAGTTTGGTTTACTACTTTTATAAAAAAAACAAAACAGAAAAAACTGTTGACTAACGGATACAAAGGTTAACAATGGAGATAATACAACATGTTTGAATGCTTTGCAATATCATCTGTTTACAAGTTAAAATAAGTGTACCAGAACTGTCCTATGTCTACATTCCTTTATAGGGATCCTTTTCTATGAAGATGCTAATATAAATCAGAAAGTTAAAAACAAAGTTATTATCCAACTCAACTGTATTTCTACCACTTTGCTTTGAAGTCTATGTGCAATTCTCTTCCTGAAGTTATAAGGAACCAAATGAACTTTTGGTTATCTGGTATGATCTGTTGACTGATTGTTCTACTTTATTCAGAAACCTTTACTGAGTTGAAAGATAATTAAATGGATCAACTTTCTATTCATTAAAGCGTGAAAAGATTTTAGCTCCATGTTGAACGATTCTTTTAAAGAAAAATGACATTAACGCAGACACAGGAAAAACAATGTACTATTTTATAAATCAGTGGCATCAGAAGGCAGTATGTACTTGGATGTGTTTCAAAGGAATAGGTTCAGAGACATTTTGTCTTCACCATCTTGAAATCAAAACATAGAAAACATTTCTATAACATAACTCCTTTTGTTTTTGTTGTGAATTAATTATGAATGCATTTTTGAAACTTTAGAGGTGAACCCTCTTAAAGCAATGTAAGCATAAGGCAAGGTCATCTAGCCCTGGTTAACCGATACAATTTCTTAGGGACAGATTCAACAAACTCAACTATATTTCTACCACTTTGCTGTGTACTCAAATATGTTTCCTGTTTTTGCAAGTTAGCAAAGAACTAATCGGCTAAATAGAAAATGATTGTCTTCTCCACATACATGCAAGACATGATCTTGTGGATGTTTTCCTATGCAAGGTTCTTTTTCTGAACCATGTAAATGTGGTGATGTAGAAATATGGTTTTTATGTTGTATGTTCCTGAAGCGTGTGTCTGGCAGCGTGGGTGTGCCCCATCACTGTTGATTAAGGCTGGCCTTTTCATTAACTGCAATCAACTATGACCTTTTCCAGACCAAGAGATTAACTACAAGAGACACTTGTAAAATGCTGATCAAAAGTGAAAATGTTTCCCAGGTGTTTGAACCTGTTCTTTTTGTCTGACACAGGTGGCTTTCAATTGTTTTATTTTCTTTGGTACTCTGAAACTGCATGAAAGACGAGAGGAATTGTGAAAGGTCTTAAAAGAGTTTGAACTCGCCTATTTCTCTATAGAAAGTATTTGATCAGTGGAGGACATTCAAATAAACAGCCAGCATTCCCAGATCTGGCCAGTCAAGAAATGTTTCTCTTGAAACATAGGGGTGCTTGAACAAAATTTTATTTGATTTCCCTTTGGAATCAATAAAGTATTTTTGAATTTGAATTTTATTTGAAAATGTGTGACCACCTATAAAGACAATTAAAGATGAACTGGTCTTCAATGCACTTGTTTTTCTTGTTTAATTTATTATTTAATGGTGGTTGATGAACAACCACCATTGGATTAAGTTGGTCAACAACTTAATCCACCAACCATTTTGACCAAATGTTGCCAACCAAAAAACAATACAAAAATCCCAAATCTTATATAATATAATATAAATTACACTGTCTTAAAAGGGCATTATGGCCTGGCACCTTCTACTTCTTGACACTATCTGAAATTAATCAATAAGGTCCAGTTTTGATTCTGATTGGATGAACCATGGAATAAAATAAGACACACGCATAAAAATGCCTCCTGTCATCAGTTCATAGAAATTAACTCATATAATCTAGATTAGATTAAGAAAAGTGTTATGTGATAATGGAACTATGCAAAATTTTATTAACTGTCAGATGGAATCAACATGTTAAAGAATAGAAACTGTCAAATATTTTCTGGGTCAAAGTGATGAGTGGAGCAAACCTTCCTTAGACTGATGTATGAGACTTGTAGCTGGTTACAAGAAGGTTCTCACAAGAGTTACTTCAACTAAATTGGCTGCTTTTAGCAGCTCCAGCCAGTCTTGAGTATTATCTCTTTGACTTTATTTTTAGACACGCATTTCTGTTTGTTGCTTGTTAACACAATGGAGCTCTAAGACAGCTAAATGACCCTATTCAGTTGCACATTTCCTTTAGTCTGAATGTTCCCATTTTTAATAGTTTTACAGTATTATTTTCTTATGTTGAGAATTTGCTCTTGCTGAACAGTCTCTTATTTTTATTTTTACGTTTTTAACTTTTGTGTGACAATGTGTCCTGCCACTTAGCTTTACTTACTGCTGTGACATTTGAATCTTCCCACTGTGAGACAATTAACAATTATTTATTTTTTATTCTAAACTAAAAACTGGTAGTCTGTTCAATTTCTTTACTAAAGATATACAGTTTTGATGTTTTTTTTTTTTGTAGCACTAACATTGTGTAGCCTTTTTTACATAACCCCATGCATCTAGATGTGTTTTAACATAAAAAACGATTAGAAATATAGAAATGCCTTTTCAAACTTATCAAAAATGTGGTTCATTCATATTTATCTGAGCAATAGTCATTTACTAGTGTGACACAACACCTTCAATACCTTAAAATGACAGCAGTGTGAATAAAAAAGGCAACATTTTCATAAGTTCAGGTAGAATTTCAGAGCTACACTTTAATTTTTCATTCCCTGTGAATGAACAATGCTTGCACCAATGCTGATGTGGCTCAGCAAGTCATATCATGTAACCTTTCTCTTTCTTATGTTGGAAGTCCCAAAAGATCTTCTTATTGCCAACGAGATGAGAAGAAAATCCCTCTTGCCTTCACTTGGGATTGCTGTCGGAAGAGCAGAGAATTTAGCCTGGTGAATGCGATCTGCAGCATAGCCTATTAGTCATTAGGAGATTCTTTTTCATGCATAAATAAGATCAATAGACATATATTTCTGTTCATAACAGGAAAAAAAAGGTTGTACTAGTAATCCCAGACCATTGTGGTAAATTAAAACCTAGCCAGTGCAGTGAGCGAGCTGCCAAAGAGCAAAGTGCCTTTTCCCCTTGTGGATCTCCATTACATCATTTTCTAATCTTTGTTCCATCAGACATGAAACTTTCTTAATGGACTGAACTGTGCAGTGAGAGCCAAACTGTAGGTAACATACACTCTTCGAGTCCGATCTAATTCATCAAAGATGAATATTGATGGGGGGCACCAAATGGAGCACAGCAAACTAAATTAGATGGCATTAATGGCCTTTTAATTTAAGTCTTGGTTTATAAGAGGTCAAAGACAAAAGAGCTGAATAGGCTAAAGAAATGAACTAGGTTAACCTGCTGCAAGGCAAGTTTGACATCTGCTCCATTGTTATCAAGTGGGTTGTTGCGGATAATAAGAACTTACACTCTGAACAAAAGATACACAAAGCTGGAGCACCTCCCTATCTTACTGAGCAGATTGTGTGCCAGTGCTGAAGTACCTGCAGCAGCTGACACTGATTTGACTCAAATGGAGCTCTTTGAGTAATTTCTCTTCTTTCTCTTTCACTTTCCTGCCCGAGCTCTCTGACTGCAGTAAAAAGGAGAAGAGGAAAGGGGAAATTAATACAAATCTTGTTCAAGAAAAAAAAAAATTGCACATTGTTTCTGCAATAAATTTGAGCAGTGTTGCATGAGTCATTTCTCTTTGATACTGCAAAGTCCTTCTTAACCATTAAAGCTAAAGGCTGATCAGGTCACAGCACTTCAAATAAGGTCTGATATTCTGTACTGCAGCTCTTGAAAGGAAACAGCAAAAACTCAATTTAACGCCATAATAGGATAACTAGTATTTAATGTGCATATGAAAGACGGAGAGACCAACCTTTTCAGCGTCTGACATGCAAAGTTACAGTGTTAATACAATATTGAGTTGTTTATATGGCTTTAAAGAATGCATTTAGTTTGCAGCAATTATATAAATGATATGCATTTATTTTATTTCTCTGGATATCATTTTGACGGCTTCTGCTTTTTGCCTATGACCCCAGTGGGGTCACCACCCTACTTCTGAGACCTCCGTGTCAGACAATGTCACGCCATCCTGACAGGAAAAGAGACGACTGGGGAAAAGCCTGTCTGATGGCAGTCATGCAGAAGTAAGGTGTGTGTCTATGTGTGCATGTCAGACAGAGAGCATGAGTGAGTAGGGAGGCAGAGACACAAACTTTGAAACGGAATGAGTGATGAACAGGTTGCCCGCCCGCCTGCCTACTTCCCTCCTCAGGAACACAGATGTACTGCATTTGTCTGCACTGATGTGTTAATAAAATAATAATGTAGTTAAACTGCAGTCATCAAAGACAATTAGGAATGATATTACTACAGTGTAATGAAAGCAAATTTGCATCTTTTCAACGGGTTATGATATTAAAAGAATTCCAACATGTAGATTATTTGTAGGAACCCGAATATAAAATGTTCTTGATAATTGTAACCGACTTGAGTTGAAGGGGCTTGTGTCATTTTTTCAGTTGGGTTCAAATAGTGTATTCTATTTTCAGAAAACTTAAGCACACATCAAAAATCATGAATGATTACATTCAAAAACCTAAAAAAAAAAAAAGAAAGATATTGTCATGGCTTATTTTTTTAGCAATCATGGAGAGTTTCATTTTGAAGTCCTCAATCTGAAACTATTCATTATTTCAGTGTGTCTGGTCTGTGTGCTTCATGCCTGTTTTATTTTTTTCTTCTTTTGCATTGCTTATTTTTCAAGTAGTTCCACAGCTGATCACGGAATGAGAGAAAAATGTCCTGATGAATAATATATACTTGGGTTACAACAAATAGACTGACAAATACAACAAAAAAAACATGCAATCAAAGACGAAACTGAGCTCATCATCTTGTGGTCTGGAAAGTCATTCTGGGGAGAAGACCAATTTTCTTATTGATACTAGTGAAGAAAAATCCTCCTCAGCTGATCAGAGACAACAAAGTAGTTTTCTCCAAACTGTGATCATCAGAACTGATCAGAGATGATGATCTGAACAGTGATTGGGTGCTTGAGAAATAAACCGTGCTAGAATTCATTAAATTAAAAGCACATGAAGTGTGCACATAATGAAGTGTAAACAGTTAGTTTGAGAAATTGTTACGCATTATCCAATTGCAAATCATTATGATCCTGTGCATGCACATTAGGGTTGACTATGTGGAAACAAGACTAATATCAGTAAACATAATTTCCAATAGCACACTGGGAAGAAAACAGGAGCTTACTATTAAAACTGAAAATATTGAAACTTCTATATTTTCAATGAAGAATAATTACACTTTAGAGTTTAGGTTATACAATCTTCAAAATTAGGTTAAACTAAAGAGTTGATAGGGATAGGCTCCACTGACACATTAACTATGATCATTCAAAATTTGATTGCTCTATGCTTATATTTGTGAACATTTCCTCAAAACAACTGTTTCTAAAAATTCTAATTTGATGCACCAAGATAAAATGGGAATACTTCATAGGAACAACATCATGAGTATTTGCAATAAAGAACACTGTCTTTTTATTTGCCATTTAGAACAATTAAGGAATATATGGTTAAAAAAAATTCTCTGTCCGTTTTATTGCCACTTAATAACTGTGGTGTTGGCATAATGGCGAACAAAGAGAAAAATGGGTTAAACAATGGTACTTAGATATACTATTATTTAGTATATGTATAAACTCACGATACATTCAAACAAATGTTGAATTCTAATTGTATTTTATGGAGGGGAGAAATCACCTGTTTTTGAGGTTTGCCACCACTGACTACCACAATAAGCCCCTTGTAGCTCTATTGAAAATGTGAAGTGTAGGGACCCGCTTGGCTTGGCTTTGAAAATGAAAACATTGCAGGCACAACAGTCCTTAACTGACCGCACAGCATTCCTCGTGAAAAAGAAAACACACCACTATACATTCTCATGAGGCTTAGACATGTGAAGCACACAATTGTTTGGTAAATGTTTTGGATTAAATCATCAGTTAGATTCACATCAGTCAGATGAGAATATGAAAGTCCTCCAATCAAAGTCTCTGCATTTCTCTGGATGTCTTTATGCTTCAAACAAAACGTATAATAAAAGTAGTGTGCTTTTCCTTTGGAATGCAATCTGACTGCTGAAAAATAAATGACATTTTCAAGCTTTACTTGATCTTTGTTGTTTTTTCCAGCTTCTTGCCAATTTCAAACGAGCTGTATGTCTTTGTAATCTTAATGGGGAAAAAACACATCAAAATATTTGACCTAAACTAGGGATTCCTAGACCCCCTTATTTTTTCTTAAGTTTATTGTCAAAAGGGTTAAATATTGCATGTGAGTTAGAACATTAAAATGTAAACTTCAGTTACCTTTTTACCAACAAATCAGGGAGTTAGTCATGTCTAGGGCCATCAGTGAATCTTTGGGTATAAAAATTCACAAGATAAATTCTCACAGAAAGTACTGTTAAATATAAATGCACACACTAAACGCTTTCTCAGCAGGAAATATTGAAAATATAAATATGTATTTTTCCAATGCAATATAATAGTCTTGCAAGGTAATATGTGAATGGTGTTCATGAGAATCCATCATTTACAAAACATTTGGCATTGAAATGCGGAAAAATGGTTAAAAAAAAATAAAAAAATAAACTGCATTGACATGGTGTTTTTCTAGTCTTACCTAACACTTAAAGCATGTCTTCTCAACACTGCAAGGACAGGTGTAATCAGCTAGCAAGCATCTCTATAGCCAAGTCGCATGTTTTTCAATTCCGCTAACTGCATGGCTTTACCAACCAAATGTTAGCCAACGTTGCTTTTTGGAGTGTGCATTTCTATGGTGGATGGGCCAACATCTTACTTCAGGTAAAATTTTTATGTGAACAAAGCATTGTTTATTCTTAGGAATCAGGTTCAAATTTTGAAAATTGGTCAAAGTTAGGCCTCTGAACTGTTAAAGGATTTCTGAGGTTTCATGTATTAAGTTCCATTTTGAGTCTTTAAATTGTGCATTCTGTGTAGTTTAATAACTGACATAGTAATGTTAACATTTGACAACATTTGACAATTATGACTAATTGTCATAAAGTATGATGTTTACCTACAGGTCTCTCTTATGTTGTCTCATCTGAACTGGCAGATAATGCAGTCTCAGTTGCCAAGTACTTGCTCAGTGCTTGCTGCGTTACTGGGTATGTTAAGTGACTGGAGATTTTGTTGCCACTTGGCACTGCATTAATAACTGGATCAAACTGTGTAAATGTTTGAACGAAGATGGCATTTATCTGATTAGAGCTTCTTTAAGTATGTTTAGTAACTTCAGATAGTAATATTTAACTATGTGTTTCTTTAGCACGCATAAAAAGATTCATGGTCACTTTATGTAACAGTGCATTAACGGCAATGACTGATGGCAAAGTGTCACACATATACATATATCTAGATGAACAGGAGCCTCAATTGTTTTCATCTTTTCCCTGAGGATCAGTGGTGGAGAAAGTACTCA